>NC_086447.1:179347794-179395294 GCF_028390025.1 Pseudophryne corroboree | reverse complement strand
GGGATCGTACACAGGATCTCACCCTTTGTCGTCCGATCCCGGAGCCGCGCCGCCGTCCCCCTCGCAGAGCCGGAAGACAGAAGCCGGGTGAAAGAAGCAAGAAGACTTCAAAATCGGCGGCAGAAGACTCCAGTCTTCAAACTGAGGTAGCGCACAGCACTGCAGCTGTGCGCCATTGCTCCCACACTACACCCACTTACTCCGGTCACTGTAGGGTGCAGGGCGCAGGGGGGGGCGCCCTGGGCAGCAATTAGGACCTCTTGGCAAAAGTTAGACATATATACAGTTGGGCACTGTATATATGTATGAGCCCCCGCCATAATATTATACAGAAACGCGGGACAGAAGCCCGCCGCTGAGGGGGCGGGGCTTCTTCCTCAGCACTCACCAGCGCCATTTTTTTCTCCACAGCTCCGCTGAGAGGAAGCTCCCCAGGCTCTCCCCTGCAGATTCACGGTAGAAGAGGGTAAAAAGAGAGAGAGAGGGGGGGGCACATAAATTAGGCGCAAAAACATAATATACAGCAGCTACTGGGTTAACACTAAGTTACTGTGTGATTCCTGGGACATATAGCGCTGGGGTGTGTGCTGGCATACTCTCTCTCTGTCTCTCCAAAGGGCCTTGTGGGGGAACTGTCTTCAAAAAAAGAGCATCCCCTGTGTGTGTGGTGTGTTGGTACGCTTGTGTCGACATGTTTGACGAGGAAGGCTATGTGGAAGCAGAGCGGGAGCAAATGAATGTGGTGTCTCCGCCGACGGCGCCGACACCTGATTGGATGGATATGTGGAAGGTTTTAAATGATAATGTTAATTCCTTGCATAAAAGGTTGGATAAAGTTGAAACCTTAGGACAGTCGGGGTCTCAGCCCATGCCTGATCCTATGTCGCAGAGGCCGTCAGGGTCTCAGAAGCGCCCACTATCCCAAATTGTTGACACAGATACCGACATGGATTCTGACTCCAGTGTCGATTACGATGATGCAAAGTTACAGCCTAAATTGGCTAAAGCCATCCGTTATATGATTATAGCAATGAAGGATGTGTTGCACATCACAGAGGAAACCCCAGTCCCTGACAAGAGGGTTCATATGTATGGGGAAAAAAGGCAGGAGGTGACCTTTCCCCCTTCACATGAGCTAAATGAGTTATGTGAAAAGGCTTGGGAATCTCCAGATAAAAAACTGCAGATTTCCAAACGGATGCTTATGGCGTATCCTTTCCCGCCAACGGACAGGTTACGCTAGGAATCCTCCCCTAGGGTGGACAAAGCTCTAACACGCTTATCCAAGAGGGTAGCCCTGCCGTCACAGGATACGGCCACCCTAAAAGATGCTGCGGATAGAAAGCAAGAGGGTACCCTGAAGTCCATTTATACACATTCAGGTACCTTACTAAGGCCGGCAATTGCGTCGGCCTGGGTGTGTAGTGCTGTAGCAGTATAGACGGATACCTTATCTGAGGAACTTGATACCTTAGACAAGGATACTATATTAATGACCCAGGGGCATATAAAAGACGCTGTCCTATATATGAGAGATGCTCAAAGAGACATTAGCCTACTGGGCTCTAGAATAAATGCAATGTCGATTTCTGCCAGAAGGGTCCTGTGGACTCGGCAATGGACAGGCGATGCCGACTCAAAAAGGCATATAGAGGTTTTACCTTACAAGGGTGAGGAATTGTTTGGGGAGGGTCTCTCGGACCTGGTATCCACAGCTACTGCTGGAAAGTCAAATTTTTTGCCATATGTTCCCTCACAACCTAAGAAAGTACCGTATTACCAAATGCAGTCCTTTCGATCACAAAAAGGCAAGAAAGTCCGAGGTGCGTCCTTTCTTGCCAGGGGCAGAGGAAGGAAGCTGCTCAACACAGCTAGTTCCCAGGAACAGAAGTCCTCCCCGGCTTCCACTAAATCCACCGCATGACACTGGGGCTCCACAGGCGGAGCTAGGCCCGGTGGGGGCGCGTCTCTGAAATTTCAGCCACAAGTGGGTTCAACTCCTAGGTGGATCCCTGGGCAATAGAGATTGTGTCTCAGGGATACAAGCTGGAATTCGAAGAGATGCCCCCTCACCGATACCTCAAATCGGCCCTGCCAGCTTCCCCCTTAGAGAGGGTAATAGTGTTAGCTGCAATTCACAAATTGTATCTTCAGCAGGTGGTGGTCAAGGTTCCCCTCCTTCAACAAGGGAAGGGTTATTATTCGACCATGTTTGTGGTACCGAAACCTGACGGTTCGGTCAGACCCATATTGAATTTAAAATCCCTGAACATATACCTGAAAAGGTTCAAGTTCAAGATGGAATCGCTCAGAGCGGTCATCGCAAGCCTGGAAGGGGGGGATTTTATGGTGTCTCTGGACATAAAGGATTCATACCTTCATGTCCCCATTTATCCACCTCATCAGGCGTACCTCAGATTTGTGGTACAGGATTGTCATTACCAATTCCAGACGTTGCCGTTTGGTCTCTCCACGGCACCAAGAATATTTACCGAGGTAATGGCGGAAATGATGGTGCTCCTGCGAAAGCAAGGGGTCACAATTATCCCATACTTGGACGATCTCCTCATAAAGGCGAGGTCCAGAGAGCAGTTGCTGATCAGCGTAGCACGCTCTCGGGAAGTGTTACAACAGCACGGCTGGATTCTAAATATTCCAAAGTCGCAGTTGATTCCTACGACTCGTCTGCCCTTCCTGGGCATGATTCTGGACACAGACCAGAAGAGGGTTTATCTCCCGATGGAGAAGGCTCAGGAGCTCATGACACTGGTCAGAGACCTATTAAAACCAAAACAGGTGTCTGTGCATCACTGCACGCGAGTCCTGGGAAAGATGGTGGCATCATACGAGGCCATTCCCTTCGGCAGGTTCCATGCGAGGACCTTTCAATGGGATCTGTTGGACAAGTGGTCCGGATCACATCTTCAGATGCATCGGCTGATCACCCTATCCCCCAGGGCCAGGGCGAAAATATGTTACTTGGTGTGAGGCCAGGAATGCCCCCACGGAGGAATTCCAGCTGGGCCGTTTCCTTCACTTCCTACAGTCGGGAGTGACTTTGGGCCTAAAATTGGGTTCCATTAAGGTCCAGATTTCGGCCCTGTCTATTTTCTTTCAAAAAGAACTGGCTTCTCTGCCTGAAGTTCAGACGTTTGTAAAGGGAGTGCTGCATATTCTGCCCCCTTTTGTGCCTCCAGTGGCACCTTGGGATCTTAACGTGGTGTTGAGTTTCCTGAAGTCACACTGGTTTGAGCCACTTCAAACCATGGAGTTAAAATATCGCACGTGGAAGGTGGTCATGCTGTTAGCCTTGGCTTCGGCTAGGCGTGTGTCAGAATTAGCGGCTTTGTCACATAAAAGCCCCTATCTGGTTTTCCATATGGACAGGGCAGAATTGCGGACCCGTCCACAATTTCTGCCAAAAGTGGTGTCATCTTTTCATATGAACCAACCTATTGTGCCTGTGGCTACTCGTGACTTGGACGATTCTGAGTTACTAGATGTGGTCAGGGCTTTGAAGGTTTATGTAGCCAGAACGGCTAGAGTCAGGAAAACTGAGTCGCTGTTTATCCTGTATGCATCCAACAAGCTGGGTGCTCCTGCTTCAAAGCAAACTATTGCTCGCTAGATCTGTAACACGATTCAGCAGGCTCATTCTGCGGCTGGATTGCCGCTGCCAAAATCAGTAAAAGCCCACTCCATAAGGAAGGTGGGCTCTTCTTGGGCGGCTGCCCGAGGGGTCTCGGCATTACAGCTTTGCCGAGCTGCTACTTGGTCAGGTTCGAACACTTTTGCAAAGTTCTACAAGTTTGATACCCTGGCTGAGGAGGACCTTGTGTTTGCTCATTAGGTGCTGCAGAGTCATCCGCACTCTCCCGCCCGTTTGGGAGCTTTGGTATAATCTCCATGGTCCTTACGGAGTCCCCAGCATCCACTAGGACGTTAGAGAAAATAAGATTTTACTTACCGGTAAATCTATTTCTCGTAGTCCGTAGTGGATGCTGGGCACCCGTCCCAAGTGCGGACTTCTTCTGCAATACTTGTATATAGTTATTGCTTAAATAAGGGTTATGTTATAGTTGCATCAGGGTTGATCTGATGCTCTGTTGTTCATACTGTTAACTGGGTAAGTTTATCACAAGTTATACGGTGTGATTGGTGTGGCTGGTATGAGTCTTGCCCTGGATTCCAAAATCCTTTCCTTGTACTGTCAGCTCTTCCGGGCACAGTTTCTCTAACTGAGGTCTGGAGGAGGGACATAGAGGGAGGAGCCAGAGCACACCAGAATCCAAATTCTTTCTTAAAGTGCCCTGTCTCCTGCGGAGCCCGTCTATTCCCAATGGTCCTTACGGAGTCCCCAGCATCCACTACGGACTACGAGAAATAGATTTACCGGTACGTAAAATCTTATTTTTTTCATGTTTACTCACAGAGGATTCCTGCCCTCTTCCTCTACGTGAGGATCTATTACGTCAAGATCAGGGCGTGTTTCAAGACTTGCTGCGGCTGACATCGTGGCGGTTGAATGCCATATCCTAAACTGAAAGGGTGTTCCCAGTGTAGTAATTTCCTCAATTCTTAAGACTAAGAAGAAGTAACGGCTAAGCTTTACCACTGTAGTTGGTGTGACTATGGGTTTTGGTGTGTATCCAGGAAGGCCTATGGAAGACTTTCAGCTAGGTCGTTCTTATCCATACTTTGCAAACCGGTGTGGATGCGAGCTTAAAGTTGGGCTCCATTTCTGTGCAGTGTAGCCTAATAATTTCTTTACAAAAATTTCTCTCTTGGAAAGGGGTTGTGCTCTTGGCTTTGACATCCGCAAGGCAGGTGTTGGAAGTGGTGGTTTTGTCTCACAAGAGCCTTGTTTGATCTTTCATGTGGTTAGAGAGGACTTGAGAACTCGGTTAGTAGTCCTGCCAAGAGTGGTTTCTGGGTTTCGTAGAAATCGGTCTATTTTGATGCCAGTGTTTACTTAGGCATTAGCTGATTCAATTTCTCTCGATGTAGCCAGGGATTTGAATATTTTGGTCGCCAGTTGGGCTCAGTTTGGAGAACCAGTGGTTCTGTTTGGTATGTTCCCAGCAGGGTTTGGGTGACTGTGTTATGCAGTCTGTTGCACACTGGATCTGTAATGCTATTTGACATGTTCCTTCTTCGGCTGGATTGCCGTCACCGGGGTCGGTGGAGGCCCATTCTACTGGGAAGATGGGCTCTTCCTGGGCGAATGCCCGAGGAGTCTTGGCGGTTCAACTTTGCCAAGGGGATACTTGGTCGGGTTCAAACGCTTTTGCTATGATCTACTAGTTTGATACCCTGGTTGAGGGGGACCTTTTGTTGGCTCAATCGGTGCTGCAGAGTCGTTCGCACTCTCCCGCCCGTTCTGGAGCTTTGGTATTGACCCCATGGTCCTTTTGGAGTCCCCAGCATCCTCTAGGACGTATGAGAAAATAGGATTTTGGTACCTACTGGTAAATCCTTTTTGTCTTAGTCCGTAGAGGATGCTGGGCGCCCGTCCCAGTGCATACTGTGTCTGCAGTTATTGTTTTGGTTACACTCTAGTGGTGTTTCTTCTCTGTCAGACTGTTGCTGACGATGTTCAGGACATGGCATGCGGTGTCTTATTATTGGTTGTGTTGGCACACAGGTTGTGTTACATATTCTCTCAGCATGTGGCTGTGTCTTTTTCATGCCGTAGGCTGGTTTTCTATTGAATGCCACGTTCTGCGGTATGTTCGTGGTGTGAGCTGGTATGACACTCACCGTGTTTATAAATTTTTTCCTCGAAATGTCCGTCTCTCCTGGGCACAGTTTCTAACTGAGGTCTGGAGGAGGGGCATAGAGGGAGGAGCCAGTTCACACCCAGTTTAAGTCTTTATAGTGTGCCCAAGCTCCTGCGGATCCGTCTATACCCCATGGTCCTTTTGGAGTCCCCAGCATCCTCTACGGACTAAGAGAAAAGGATTTACCGGTAGGTACCAAAATCCTATTTAAAGTGCACAAATCAGGAGAAATACAGGTTTTATAAAATATAGCAGTGGTTCTCAAACTGTGTGCAGTGGCACCCTGGGGTGCCTCAGGACACTTGCAGGGGTGCCCTGGTTTGGTGGTCCAGGACCAATTAAAATGATGTATAGTCAATGTAATTGACAGCCACCAGCACTAGTTTTGCCTATCATAAAATATGTGGGCAAATGGAAGCAAATATTGTCCCTCACCACACAATTAAACCTAAGGATTACATATAAACACAATTTACTTAATTTAATATTTATTTCTAAATTTCTCAATAAGAAACTTTTGGCCTAGGGGTGCCGTGAAAAAAAATCTGATACTCTAGGGCGCCGTGATTCAAAAAAGTTGGAGAACCACTGAAATAGAGTATCATTGGTATGACTGATATTGTGGTGTAAGAGCTCTTTCACTAACACATCTGAATTAAACTCTTAGGTACGATTCATGGGGCGCCAGAAAAGAGAGAGGTCCGTCAGTGAAAACCTTGCTCGACAAAATGGGCAACTCGTCAGGAATGACTCCATGTAAGCGCAACTTGGCATCTGCAGTGTCTGTTTGCTGGGTGGTGAAGTATTGCACAATTGCCTTACGTACAGTGAATGCACTTATTTCTCTAGTCCAGTTTCTTCTTCTAGTGAATTGATTCAGGAATGTGTAGAAAGCTTTTCAGAACGTAATCACAAGTAACGATATTTATAAGGAGGATGCTTGTGTTCTGCAGGAAAAGCATTCTCCTTGCATATTACATTTCTGCTGAAGTAAGTGTTGTGTGTCTACTGGCGCGAGCTTGAGGGGTGTGGTGCAAAATGTCCACATGGAATTCAAGTCAGCATGTCACCTGTTGACATTTACAGTGTAGGCATTGACAGCCGGCATGTCAACCATGAAGTTTTCCATTGATGAGGTGAGTATCCCTATCCCTAATCACGGCGTATCCCTAACACTAAAATCAATTTAAAAAAATCAGATGTTACAATCCATGTCATGTTGGCATTCTGTCATTACATAGAAACATAGTTTGACGGCAGAGAAGAACCACTTGGTCCATATAGTCTGCCCCCTTTTTAACCTTATTATTACCTCAAACTCTATTAGATCCTTATGGGTCTATTTACTAACCCGTGGACGGAGATGAAGTACAGTACCAACCAGCCAGCTTCTAGCGGTCTTTTTTTCAAGCACAGCCTGTAACATGGCAGTTAGAAACTTATTGGCTGGTACTTCATCACTCTCCACTTTATCTCTCTAAGGCTTAATAAATAGTTCTTGGAAATGCTCTCTCTATGGGGTATATGCAATTCACGGCGAATCGCGGCAATTTTTCGCCGTTTTTTAATTCGACTAAATTCGCCAGGTGAATTCCGGAAGGTGGCTTCCGGAATTCACCATATTCAATGAAAAACGGATTCGCCAGAGTCGCGGGCGAAAATCGGCCGATTTGGCGGATTTTGCCGCGATTTTAAAAAACGGGAAAAAACGGGAAAAACCCGAAAAAAAAAATGGCGTGGGGTCCCCCCTCCAAAGCATAACCAGCCTCGGGCTCATCGAGCTGGTCCTGGTTCTAAAAATCCGGGGGAAAATTGGCCAGGGATCACCCATATTTTTAAAACCAGCACCGGGCTCTGCGCCTGGTGCTGGTGCCAAAAATACGGGGGACAAAAAGAGTAGGGGTCCCCCGTATTTTTAACACCAGCATCGGGCTCCACTAGCTGGACAGATAATGCCACAGCCGGGGGTCACTTTTATGCCGTGCCCTGCGGCCGTGGCATTAAATATCCAACTAGTCACCCCTGGCCGGGGTACCCTGGGGGAGTGGGGACCCCTTCAATCAAGGGGTCCCCCCCCCCAGCCACCCAAGGGCCAGGGGTGAAGCCCGAGGCTGTCCCCCCCCATCCAATGGGCTTGCGGATGGGGGGGCTGATAGCCTTTTGTGATAATAAAAAGATATTGTTTTTTCCAGTAGTACTACAAGTCCCAGCAAGCCTCCCCCGCAAGCTGGTACTTGGAGAACCACAAGTACCAGCATGCGGGAGAAAAACGGGCCCGCTGGTACCTGTAGTACTACTGGGAAAAAAATACCCCCAAAAAAACAGGACACGCACACCGTGACAGTAAAACTTTATTACACACTACCGACACACACATACTTACCTATGTTGACACGCCGACTGCCACGGTCTCCGACGATCCGAGGGTACCTGTGAAAAAATGATACTCACCTTCCAGCGTCCAGAGATAAATCCACGTCCAGAGAGATAAATCCACGTACTTGTAAAAAAAAAAGAAAACGCAAATACCCGCTCCATACCGGACTAGAAAGGGGTCCAATGCTTTCACATCAGACCCCTTTCTCCCGAATGCCGGGACATCACGTGACTCCTGTCACTGAAGTCCCTTCAGCCAATCAGGAAGCGCTACTTCCGTGGCGCTCACCTGATTGGCTGTGCGCTGTCTGTACTGTGACAGCACATCGCAAAGCCGCTCCATTACTTTCAATGGTGGGAACTTTGCGGGTAGCGGTGGGGTCACCCGCCGGTCAGCCGCTGACCGGCGGGTGACCTTACCGCTAGCCGCTAAGTTCCCACCATTGAAAGTAATGGAGCGGCTTTGCGATGTGCTGTCACAGTACAGACAGCGCACAGCCAATCAGGTGAGCGCAACGAAGTTGCGCTTCCTGATTGGCTTAGAGACCTTTCTGTGACAGCTGTCACTGACAGGTCTCATTCGTGGAAAGGTGTCCCATGTGTCAGCATGGGACCCCTTTCAGTCCGGCATGGAGCGGGTGTTCGGTTTGTTTTTTTGCCAAGTACGTGGATTTATCTCTGGACCATGGCTGAGGTGAGTATATTGATCTTTTCTTTTCAGGTATCCGTGGATTCTACATGGAGAAGAGGACCGATGCCGGCGTGTGAACATAGGCAAGTATGTGTGTGTCGACGTATGAAATAAAGTTTTACTGTCGACGGTGTGTGTGTCCTGTTTTTATTTGGGTATTTTTTTCCCAGTAGTACTACAGGTACCAGCGGGCCCGTTTTTCTCCCGCATGCTGGTACTTGTGGTTCTCCAAGTACCAGCTTGCGGGGGAGGCTTGCTGGGACTTGTAGTACTACTGGAAAAAACAATATCTTTTTATTATCACAAAAGGCTATCAGCCCCCCCATCCGCAAGCCCATTGGATGGGGGGGGACAGCCTCGGGCTTCACCCCTGGCCCTTGGGTGGCTGGGGGGGGGACCCCTTGATTGAAGGGGTCCCCACTCCCCCAGGGTACCCCGGCCAGGGGTGACTAGTTGGATATTTAATGCCACGGCCGCAGGGCACGGCATAAAAGTGACCCCCGGCTGTGGCATTATCTGTCCAGCTAGTGGAGCCCGATGCTGGTGTTAAAAATACGGGGGACCCCTACTCTTTTTGTCCCCCGTATTTTTGGCACCAGCACCAGGCGCAGAGCCCGGTGCTGGTTTTAAAAATACGGGGGATCCCCTGTCAATTTTTTGCCCGCATTTTTAGAACCAGGACCAGCTCGAAGAGCCCGAGGCTGGTTATGCATTGGAGGGGGGACCCCACGCCATTTTTTTTTATGATTTCACCGTTCAGCATAAAAAAAAAAAAAAAAATAATAATAATAATATTTTAAAAAATATATAAATAATATTTGTGCCTCCCAAAAAAAAAAAAAAAAAGTACCTAATCCCTTCTAATATAAATAGATCTGCTATTCCCCCCCAAAAAAACACAAAAAAAACATGTTTAAAATTTTTTTATTTGTTTTCACCCTCCAAAGTGTGGCGGATTGAAAATGACGAATTTGCTGTCTAAAAGCACTGCTGTCGAATTTCCAAACTTGAATTGAATATGCTTTGGTCGAATTGCAGCACTTGTATCATTGCAGAAAAGTCGAATTTGCAAAAATTCGAATTTCAAAAAGTCGAATTTTGAAAGTCCGTTTTTTGGTCGGAAAGCACTGAATTGCATAGGCGATTTTTTTTTTTGGTCGAAAATGACCCGAAATTCGACAATTTCGGGAATTCGACCGCAATTGCATATACCCCAATGTCTATCCCAAGCATGTTTAAATTGTCTACATTGACATTCTAAACGTATATCAGAGGAGGAGCTAAGATGATAGTTTTGCCTTCTAAAGAATACACCTAACTTATAATATACTGTATTCTGTCATGGGGTTGGGTATGCCTTACCGGCGTAGGGGGTCCTGGCGGTCAGTATACCGACCGTGGGATCCCGGCAGCAAAATGCCGGGGGGGGGGGGGGCCCGTGTGCAACAAAACTCCTAGCCACAGGTTCTATTCCCTCTCTATGGGTGTCGTGGACACCCACGAGTTAGAATAGTCCCTGCTAGTCGACATGCCGACTGTCAGGATTTCGAGCGGGCAGGATGCAGGGGTTTATGTGTTTTGAGTGCTACAAACTTCCATACACCATGGGAACCACCCTAGTAAATTTGTAGGGTACCCCTGCCATGTGGGAGATACATCGTCTTAAAGCAAACTTGTCGTGATAAATTCTTAACCTAATTGGGACCCGAAAACTAATAGGGGCAGCACACAACCAAATATTTCCCCAAGGCCCTATAGTTGTATAGGTTGGGGTAAAATAAAGCTACATGGCGTTTTTCTGATAGCCAAATCTATAAATAACCTTTTGTAAAATCACATAGCCTTTGGCTGTTTTTTTTGCTTACAGTACATAACAGTAATGTCAGCGCCGGCAGCTGTGCTCGTCCAAATGGAGCAACACTTGGATTGCTCCATCGGGCACCGTCTAGTGGCCTCCGGTGCGCAAAACATTTGAAATCCTCCCCATAGAGGTGAGGGGCAGCGTTAGTCTTTTATTATATAGGATTCGCCACCTGTCGCTATATATGGAGGTTTGGCTACCACCATATATATGCTTGGCCATAAGCAGATGTGGGCACCTCCTAGTTGTTTGATGTAGTAACACACATGCCACCACTGGCACATAACATGGTAATAAAGAATACACCAGAAAAATTGGTCTTTTAAATACAGGAACAAAGGTGCCATTCAGTAAGGAATGAATGCGACTAACTCCTCTGGCATCTAGGCAATAGAAGCCAGCCTGCAATGTGTTTGGCATTGCATGAATGCTTTCACTTTTATCGTCATGTGGTGCTATGATTGACTTTTTTTTTTTTTTTTCATTTTTAATTGATTTTTCTTTGACGTCCTAGTGGATGCTGGGGACTCCGTCAGGACCATGGGGAATAGCGGCTCCGCAGGAGACAGGGCACAAAATTTAAAAGTTTGACCACTAGGTGGTGTGTACTGGCTCCTCCCCCTATGACCCTCCTCCAAGCCTCAGTTAGGTTTTTGTGCCCGTCCGAGCAGGGTGCAATCTAGGTGGCTCTCATAAAGAGCTGCTTAGAGTAAAAGTTTTGATAGTTTTATTATTTTCAGTGAGTCCTGCTGGCAACAGGCTCACTGCAACGAGGGACCTAGGGGAGAAGAAGTGAACTCACCTGCGTGCAGGATGGATTTGCTTCTTAGGCTACTGGACACTAGCTCCAGAGGGACGATCACAGGTACAGCCTGGATGGGTCACCGGAGCCGCGCCGCCGACCCCCTTGCAGATGCCGAAGTAAGCAGAGGTCCAGAAACCGGCGGCTGAAGGCTTTTCAGTCTTGATGAGGTAGCGCACAGCACTGCAGCTGTGCGCCATTACGCTCAGGCACACTTCACACCGGCGGTCACTGAGGGTGCAGGGCGCTGGGGGGGGCGCCCTGGGCAGCAATGTTAATACCTTTCTGGCTAAAAAGAATACATCACATATAGTCCATGAGGCTATATGGATGTATTTCACCCCTGCCAGGTCTCAGAAAAACCGGGAGAAGAGCCCGCCGGAATAGGGGGTGGGGCCTATCTCCTCAGCACACAGCGCCATTTTCCTACACAGCTCCGCTGCTAGGAAGGCTCCCAGGCTCTCCCCTGCACTGCACTACAGAAACAGGGTAAAAAACAGAGAGGGGGGGCATTTTTTGGCGATATTATATATATTTAAGCAGCTATAAGGAAACACTTATATAAGGTTGTTCCTATATAATTATAGCGCTTTGGTGTGTGCTGGCAAACTCTCCCTCTGTCTCCCCAAAGGGCTAGTGGGGTCCTGTCTTCTATCAGAGCATTCCCTGTGTGTCGGTACGTGTGTGTCGACATGTATGAGGACGATGTTGGTGTGGAGGCGGAGCATTTGCCGGTAATGGTGATGTCACCCCCTAGGGAGTCGACACCGGAATGGATGGCTTTGTTTATGGAATTACGTGATAATGTCAGCACGCTGCAAAAGTCGGTTGACGACATGAGACGACCGGCAAACCAGTTAGTACTTGTACAGGCGTCTCAAACACCGTCAGGGGCTGTAAAACGCCCTTTGCCTCAGTCGGTCGACACAGACCCAGACACGGACACCGAATCTAGTGTCGACGGTGAAGAAACGAACGTATTTTCCAGTAGGGCCACACGTTATATGATCACGGCAATGAAGGAGGCTTTGCATATCTCTGATACTGCAAGTACCACAAAAAGGGGTATTATGTGGGGTCTGATAAAACTACCTGTAGTTTTTCCTGAATCAGAGGAATTGAATGACGTGTGTGATGAAGCGTGGGTTACCCCTGATAAAAAACTGCTAATTTCAAAGAAGTTATTGGCGTTATACCCTTTCCCGCCAGAGGTTAGGGCGCGCTGGGAAACACCCCCTAGGGTGGACAAGGCGCTCACACGTTTATCCAAACAAGTGGCGTTACCGTCTCCTGATACGGCCGCCCTCAAGGATCCAGCTGATAGGAGGCTGGAAAATACTCTAAAAAGTATATACACACATACTGGTGTTATACTGCGACCAGCAATCGCCTCAGCCTGGATGTGCAGTGCTGGGGTGGCTTGGTCGGATTCCCTGACTGAAAATATTGATACCCTGGATAGGGACAGTATTTTATTGACTATAGAGCAATTAAAGGATGCATTCCTTTATATGCGAGATGCACAGAGGGATATCTGCACTCTGGCATCAAGAGTAAGTGCGATGTCCATATCTGCAAGAAGAAGTCTATGGACACGACAGTGGTCAGGCGATGCGGATTCCAAACGGCATATGGAAGTATTGCCGTATAAAGGGGAGGAATTATTTGGGGTCGGTCTATCGGATTTGGTAGCCACGGCAACAGCCGGGAAGTCCACCTTTTTACCTCAGGTCCCCTCCCAGCAGAAAAAGACGCAGTCTTTTCAGCCGCAGTCCTTTCGTTCCTATAAGAACAAGCGAGCAAAAGGACATTCATATTTGCCCCGAGGCAAAGGAAAGGGTAAGAGACTGCAGCAAGCAGCCCCTTCCCAGGAGCAGAAGTCCTCCCCGGCTTCTGCAAAGGCCTCAGCATGACGCTGGGACCTTACAAGCGGACTCAGGGGCGGTGGGGGGTCGCCTCAAGAATTTCAGCGCACAGTGGGCTCACTCGCAGGTGGACCCCTAAATCCTGCAGGTAGTATCTCAGGGTTACAGGTTGGAATTCGAGAGGTCTCCCCCTCGCCGGTTCCTAAAATCTGCTTTGCCAACGTCTCCCTCAGACAGGGCGACGGTATTGGAAGCCATTCACAAGCTGTATTCTCAGCAGGTGATAATCAAGGTACCCCTTCTACAACAGGGAAAGGGGTATTACTCCACGCTATTTGTGGTACCGAAGCCGGACGGCTCGGTAAGACCTATTCTAAATCTGAAATCTCTGAACCTGTACATACAAAAATTCAAGTTCAAGATGGAGTCACTCAGAGCAGTGATAGCGAATCTGGAAGAAGGGGATTTTATGGTGTCCTTGGACATCAAGGATGCTTACCTTCATGTCCCAATTTGCCCTTCACACCAAGGGTACCTCAGGTTCGTGGTACAAAACTGTCATCAGTTTCAGACGCTGCCGTTTGGATTGTCCACGGCACCCAGGGTCTTTACCAAGGTAATGGCCGAAATGATGATCCTTCTTCGAAGAGAAGGCGTATTAATTATCCCTTACTTGGACGATCTCCTGATAAGGGCAAGATCCAGAGAACAGCTGGAGGTCGGAGTAGCACTAACTCAAGTAGTGCTCCAACAGCACGGGTGGATTCTGAATTTTCCAAAATCCCAACTGATCCCGACGACACGTCTGCTGTTCCTAGGGATGATTCTGGACACTGTTCAGAAAAAGGTATTTCTTCCGGAGGAGAAAGCCAGGGAGTTATCCGAACTCGTCAGGAACCTCCTAAAACCAGGGACAGTGTCTGTGCATCAATGCACAAGAGTCCTGGGAAAAATGGTGGCTTCTTACGAAGCGATTCCATTCGGCAGATTCCATGCACAAATTTTTCAGTGGGATCTGCTAGACAAATGGTCCGGATCGCATCTGCAGATGCATCAGCGGATAAAATTGTCGACAAGGACAAGGGTCTCTCTGCTATGGTGGTTGCAGAGTGCTCATCTGTTAGAGGGCCGCAGATTCGGCATACAGAACTGGGTCCTAGTGACCACGGATGCCAGCCTGAGAGGCTGGGGAGCGGTCACACAAGGAAGAAACTTCCAGGGCGTGTGGTCAAGCCTGGAAACGTCTCTTCACATAAATATACTGGAACTAAGAGCAATCTACAATGCTCTAAGCCTGGCAAAACCTCTGCTTCAGGGTCAGCCGGTGTTGATCCAGTCGGACAACATCACGGCAGTCGCCCACGTAAACAGACAGGGCGGCACAAGAAGCAGGAGGGCAATGGCAGAAGCTGCAAGGATTCTTCGCTGGGCGGAAAATCATGTGATAGCACTGTCAGCAGTGTTCATCCCGGGAGTGGACAACTGGGAAGCAGACTTCCTCAGCAGACACGATCTTCACCCGGGAGAGTGGGGACTTCATCCAGAAGTCTTCCACATGATTGTAGTCCATTGGGAAAGACCAATGGTGGACATGATGGCGTCCCGCCTCAACAATGCTCACGGAAGATCCGTGGCCTCTACCTCTAAGAAGGGATCTGCTTCAGCAGGGACCGTGTCTATTCCAAGACTTACCGCGGCTGCGTTTGACGGCATGGCGGTTGAACGCCGGATCCTACGGGAAAAAGGCATTCCGGAAGAGGTCATCCCTACCCTGGTCAAAGCCAGGAAGGAGGTGACTGCACAACATTATCACCGCATTTGGAGAAAATATGTTGCATGGTGTGAGGCCAGGAAGGCCCCGACAGAGGAATTTCAACTGGGTCGATTCCTACATTTCCTGCAAACAGGATGATCTATGGGCCTCAAATTAGGGTCCATTAAGGTTCAAATTTCGGCCCTGTCGATTTTCTTCCAGAAAGAATTGGCTTCAGTTCCTGAAGTCCAGACTTTTGTAAAAGGAGTACTACATATACAGCCCCCGGTTGTGCCCCCAGTGGCACCGTGGGATCTCAATGTAGTTTTGGATTTTCTCAAATCCCATTGGTTTGAGACCCTCAAATCGGTAGATTTGAAATATCTTACATGGAAAGTAACCATGCTACTGGCCCTGGCTTCAGCCAGGAGAGTGTCGGAATTGGCGGCTTTATCTTATAAAAACCCATATCTGATTTTCCATTCGGACAGGGCAGAATTGAGGACGCGTCCTCATTTTCTGCCTAAGGTGGTATCAGCGTTTCACCTGAACCAGCCTATTGTGGTGCCTGCGGCTACTAGCGATTTGGAGGATTCCAAGTTGCTGGACGTTGTCAGAGCATTGAAAATATATATTTCAAGGACGGCTGGAGTCAGAAAATCTGACTCGCTGTTTATACTGTATGCACCCAACAAGCTGGGTGCTCCTGCTTCTAAGCAGACGATTGCTCGTTGGATTTGTAGCACAATTCAACTGGCTCATTCTGTGGCAGGCCTGCCACAGCCTAAATCTGTCAATGCCCACTCCACAAGGAAGGTGGGCTCATCTTGGGCGGCTGCCCGAGGGGTCTCGGCATTACAACTCTGCCGAGCAGCTACGTGGTCAGGGGAGAACACGTTTGTAAAATTCTACAAATTTGATACCCTGGCTAAGGAGGACCTGGAGTTCTCTCATTCGGTGCTGCAGAGTCATCCGCACTCTCCCGCCCGTTTGGGAGCTTTGGTATAATCCCCATGGTCCTGACGGAGTCCCCAGCATCCACTAGGACGTCAGAGAAAATAAGAATTTACTCACCGGTAATTCTATTTCTCGTAGTCCGTAGTGGATGCTGGGCGCCCATCCCAAGTGCGGATTGTCTGCAATACTTGTACATAGTTATTGTTACAAAAAAATCGGGTTGTTTATTGTTGTGAGCCATCTTTTCAGAGGCTCCTACGTTATCATACTGTTAACTGGGTTCAGATCACAAGTTGTACGGTGTGATTGGTGTGGCTGGTATGAGTCTTACCCGGGATTCAAAATCCTTCCTTATTGTGTACGCTCGTCCGGGCACAGTATCCTAATTGAGGCTTGGAGGAGGGTCATAGGGGGAGGAGCCAGTACACACCACCTAGTGGTCAAACTTTAAAATTTTGTGCCCTGTCTCCTGCGGAGCCGCTATTCCCCATGGTCCTGACGGAGTCCCCAGCATCCACTACGGACTACGAGAAATAGAATTACCGGTGAGTTTTCATTTATGTTGTTTTCATTTCATTTATTGTTTTCATTTATGCTATAGCCCATGCATTCCCAACCACGGTCCTCGAGGCACACCAACAGTGCAGGTTTTAGTGATATCCAGGCTGCAGCACAGATGGTTAAATCAAAATAGTTCAGCTACTAATTAAGTCACCTGTGCTGCAGCCTGGATATCACTAAAACCTGCACTGTTAGTGTGCCTTGAGGACCGTGGTTGGGAATGCCTGCTATAGCCCAATTATGTTACAGATGGAGCAGCGTATGTAATGCTAGTTAAAAATGTAACCCCTATATCTGTCGTAACAAACTCACTATTATTCTTCCAATTTGCTATGACATGTACCTAAGTTGGCTGTGCAGAGAAGGCTGTCCACTGATTCTCCTGTGTATAGGTATATATACCTGCTGTACAGTAGCGCTGTTATATTCCCCTAGTATTCTGCTGCTCTGCAATAGTTTATAGGTAGCACCAGGTTACACTATGTTGTATATATATTTCCTGTTCTGGTTCAGTGTTCTGCTTCTGGTAACCTATTCCTTGGGAAGTAACTGTATAATCGAGTTCATGCTGTAAAGCAATGCTGCCCAAGGATTATCTGTTCACTCTCTGCCCTTGTGTTGTATCCCATGCATGGCACTGCCAGCTGTAGTGCCTCCCAGTGAGAGCACGTTGCCCTGCTTCTCTCTTCTCTGGCGGTTTGTCTCCTCTTAACCTTCTCATATTTCATGTTTTCTCTCCCTTCTTGCTATCTCCTCATCCTTTTGTGTTTATCCCTCCATCTCTCTGTTTCCCAATAGCACTGTACACCCTTCCTTGCCACAGTCTAGTGCATCCTTTCTATACTTATCATATCCTTCTTTCTGTCCTCCTACATTTGTCCTTTCACCACCCATCAAACCGCCGCCTCTTCCGCCATGCTGTCCCTTGTCTCTGTCATGTGTGTCCACCTTTTTCTTTTTCACACGCACACAGCCTGACTTCTATGTTTCTCTCTGCTGCTCTCGTCCGATCAGCCTGACTCCACCTGCCCCCACTGGCCGCCCGTGCCCTGCTCCCTCGCACCCCGCAGATGGAGCAGATCTATTCTCTGCCCGTGGCATTCTGTCGCTCATCCAGACCTCCACCCGCAGGGCTTATCAGCAGGTCCTCGATGTGCTGGATGAAAACCGCAGGTGAATGTCTTCCCTACCTTGTCCTCCTACCTTCACTGCCAGACCTTTTGTAGTGCTTCCTAATGTGCCTACACCAGCGTGGGCATCTGTGATTCCCAAATGTGCAGCTGCTGACTGACTCCCTGTTTCCTATCCTACTTGTCTTCATGCCTCCCTTTTTCTGTACTTGTCTCCCTCCTGAACTCTCCAGGCCAGTCTTGCGTGGAGGGTCTTCGGCCTCTGCTCCTCATCATGATAATGCCAGGTAATTTGCACTTCATTACCATTGGTGTGCTGTTTCTAGACCATTGTGCTTCTCAATCAAAATCAATTTGCTTCCAAAATTTCTGCTGGCCATTAATTTAGTACTGCTTTAGTCTTACAATGTGTTAGTGTGATGGGTAAATGGATCCACGCAAAAGCTTCCAGGAAGAGGTGATCATCTTAAAATAATTTTACTTGATTTTAAGTGTTTCTGATCCACTGCATGTTTTTCTTTTGTTTCACGTGCTGCATGTTAAATGTCTTACAGTGAAGTTTAATAGTAATGTTCTGTTGTTTAATACTTTACTATACTGTTCTTTAGACCAGTGGTTCATAAATGCAGTACTCCAGGCACCCCACCAGTCCAGGTCCATGGATATCCTTAAAACCTGGATTGTTGGGGTGTCTTGAGGACTGTGTTTGGGAACCTCTGCTTAGGAGCATTGCATTAACCCTAAATATTTTTATTTCAATAAAAGTGTTACTTGACTCTCATAATTTGTAATAGAGTCTTAGCGATTACTGTGTCCAGGCAGCGTGGATTTGTTGCTGGAAGACTATGTCAAGACACATCTACTGGATTTTTGTGATTGATTAAAATGATAGCTGAGGGAAGATATTATTTTTTTTACAGTTTCTTATATAGCGCAGCAAATTCCGTTGTGCTTTACAACTGGACACAATGATAACCCAAAACTGACCAATAACAAACAGTCATAGAGGTAGGAAGGTCCTGCTCGCAAGCTTACAATCTATAGGGAAATAGGCATGTATACACAAGGATAGGTGCTATATATTGCATAGTTGTCCACCAGATTGCAAAGGTTCTTGGTGGGCTGTATGATATCACAACACAGCAATGATGAACCGGGATCAGGAGGAAGGGAATATGTGAGGATATGTGTGGACTGTACAGTGGAGATATAATTGGATAGGAAAGCTTATGAAGATAATGTGAATGGTTCTGGAATTTGATAAGCTTGTCTAAATAGGTGAGTTTTCAGGGAAGGTTTGGAGATGTAGCTCATTTTACGTTGTCCTGTAGGATAAGATATCCGTGTCCTACAAAAGAGAACTCGGAATCTGATAGTGACACAGATAAAGGTTTGTTTTCAGTAGTAAAATCTCAGATAAATAGATGGTCTTCAGTGCTGATTTGTGTAATGTATTCATCACTGGCATTACTTGTGGCCTACAGTTGGAATGTTACTTTGCAGAGAACAGGCTTCAACTGGGTAAAATTATCCAAGTAAAAAATGAAATCGAAAATCAAGATCCAGGATGAATGGTGATCCAATATCTAGCTTGGGCGAGAGAAGGAAAACTAGTGATATCATAGAAACCTCCAATGTATCCATTGAATTAAGAGCGTTTAGGAAGGCACTACTCTTATAGATAATAAGATTTGTCGAACAAAGGGACACAGTTAGAGGGAGGAAGACTGAAATGTAACACACAGTGGAACTTTGTTACAGAAGGGTGATGGCTTCATGGAACTTGTGGTGGGGATTCATATAGTAAAAGATTGAATAATGCAGAAAGTATTAAAGGAAATAATAAATGCACACACTAGGCAGCCTACATGGACCTGGTGACTTCTTTCAAATTGTTTCAGTATGTGTAAATGTTACTGGTAGGTCCAAATTATGGTGCAATTTGTAGTTCCTTGTTCTACTCTTATGCGGGACACTAACAGGCAATACATTAAAACTGATATGAGGGGATATGAGGCCACTGTCGGACACAATCATTGTTGTTCTTGGCGATTCCCTCCTACCCAACAGCCACTAATATTATATACTCTCTGGGATACCCGGCGTTGCTGGGTTGAAGAATGCATCATGTGGTCTGTTAAATTCCACAATTGAATGACATTGGGGGTAATTCAGAGTTGATCGCAGTAGCAAATTTGTTAGCAGCTGGACAAAACCATGTGCACTGCAGATATAACGTGCAGAGCGAGTTAGATTTGGGTGGGGTGTGTTCAAACGGAAATCTAAATTGCAGTGTAAAAATAAAGCAGCCAGTATTTACCCTGCACAGAAACAAAATAACCCACCCAAAACTG
The DNA here is from genome assembly GCF_028390025.1 of Pseudophryne corroboree. Taxonomy (NCBI): domain Eukaryota; kingdom Metazoa; phylum Chordata; class Amphibia; order Anura; family Myobatrachidae; genus Pseudophryne; species Pseudophryne corroboree. The sequence continues at coordinate 179,375,164 of NC_086447.1, read as the reverse complement.
ACTCTCTCTGCACATGTTATATATGCCTCCCCTGCAGTGCACATGGTTTTGCCCAACTGCTGCAATCAACTCTGAAGTACCCCCATTGTCCATATCTCTTTTGGAGTACAGTGTCCCTGCTTTGACACTTTTTGCCAACAAGATTGCTACGTCACTAGAGCATTGAATTGATCTTGATGTTAACCAGAAGGTATCCTGTCAACTTGGATGATCATTCTAAGATTATCTGATGGCATGTTTTCTAAGGCACTCTTTAAGCTCTTGATGTAGTTATTGGTAGCATGCACAATTTCCTGCAACTGAAAGACTGTGGAACTCAATGCCAGGAATATTTTCACATCACCTTTTTGCTTCCTGGTTTAGATAACAACAGGTAGGATCAGCAATGATCAGCCTTTGTTTTAATCTGAGAACTGCAGTTCTTGTAGCATTAGCAGGTTGTCGAATTTGTGTTGCTGCTGGAGACTCCATGGCTCTCGGCTGCAGTTTGTACAGAATTGGAGGGTTTGTCTTGCAGCTGGGGACTCCATGGCCCTGGATGTAGCCGTTTTTGCAGCCTTGATTGACTGACATGTTTGTCTTGCAGCTGACAACTCCATGTCTATTGAGGCTGCATGTCTAGCTTCATCGGCTGACTGATGTGTTTCTCTTGCAGCTGGGGACTTTGTGGTCCTGGATGCTGCATATCGAGCAGCATCAGCAGATTGGCAAGCTAGTCTTGCATTGAGTGAATCACGCTCTCAAGTGGCTGCTTGTCTCTCTTGTTGAGCTGCCAAGCGTGCTTGTTCTTTCTCTGAAGTTTCTCCACATCTTGTCACTCTCATTTCTAGCAGCTGAGGAGCTGTGACCCAGACTGGATAACTTTTTTGGTGGCATGGGTTTCTAAAACTTAGTCTGTGCTTAAACAGTGAATGGTTCTGAAAAGGACCACACTTTTGAAGGGTTGACGCGGACAAATGGTCGACATGGCTTTTAAAAAAAAAATTCATTAGATTTTTAACTTTTTCATACTTTACCATCCACGTGGACTTTGATTGGGAATAGTAACCTGTGCCGAGCGCAGCGGTAGTGGAGTGAGGCACCTTGCCCGCAGCATGTCGAGCGAAGTTAGCCTTGCAAAGGGACGTGGTACACTAATTGGGGTTCCTGGCGATGTTACAGAAAAAATGACACCAAAAACAGTTCAAAAATCCATGTCGACCTTTTCATATGTCGACCATTTGTCCATGTTGACCATGTCAGTGTCGATCTAATGACTGTCGACCTTAACATTGTCGACCATTCTAACCAGAACCCTTTTGAAGGCTGAGATGTGAAAAGAAGTGAGCTTAGTATGAATGTGGTATAGTAAAGGGGTAAAGCTCTGAGAAGGAACACAGAAGTCATTCACACCTGGATAACAATGCAGATTAGGGGTAAATGACCGTGCAGGCAGGCGTACTCTGACTGTTTGGAATGGGGTATATCAGGAGCAGACTGATTTACAGGACAGAAATCCGTTTAGCTTTCAAAATCACTGCAGATTATGGGGTATATGCAATTGCGGGCGAATCGCGGCAAATTATCGCCGTTTTTTTAATTCGACACAATTCGACAGGTGAATTCCGGCAGGTGGCTGCCGGAATTCACCATATTCAATGAAAAACGGATTCGACATTCCCGCGGGCGAAAAACAGCCGATTTGCCGGATTTTGCCGCGAATTAAAAAAACAGGGGAAAAACTGAAAAAAATGGCGCGGGGTCCCCCCTCCAAAGCATAACCAGCCTCGGGCTCTTCAAGCTGGTCCTGGTTCTAAAAATGCGGGGAAAAAATTGACAGGGGATCCCCCGTATTTTTAAAACCAGCACCGGGCTCTGCACCTGGTGCTGGTGCAAAAAATACGGGGGACAAAAAGAGTAGGGGTCCCCCGTATTTTTTACACCAGCATCGGGCTCCACTAGCTGGACAGATAATGCCACAGCCGGGGGTCACTTTTATACAGTGCCCTGCGGCCGTGGCATTAAATATCCAACTAGTCACCCCTGGCCGGGGTACCCTGGGGGAGTGGGGACCCCTTCAATCAAGGGGTCCCCCCCCCCAGCCACCCAAGGGCCAGGGGTGAAGCCCAAGGCTGTCCCCCCCCCATCCAAGGGCTGCGGATGGGAGGCTGATAGCCTTGAGAAAAATGTCAGAATATTGTTTTTTCCAGTAGTACTACAAGTCCCAGCAAGCCTCCCCCGCAAGCTGGTACTTGGAGAACCACAAGTACCAGCATGCGGGAGAAAAACGGGCCCGCTGGTACCTGTAGTACTACTGGAAAAAAAATACCCAAATAAAAACAGGACACACACACCGTGACAAGTACAACTTTATTACATACTGCCGACACACACATACTTACCTATGTTGACACGCCGACTGCCACAGTCTCCGACGATCCGAGGGTACCTGTGAAAAAATTTATACTCGCCTTTCAGCGTCCTGAGATAAATCCACGTCCAGAGTATAATCCAGGTACTTGGCAAAATAACAAACGCAAAAACCCGTGCCAGTGGACTGAAAGGGGTCCCATATTGACACATGAGACCCCTTTCCCCGAATGTGCCGGGACCCCACGTGACTCCTGTCACTGAGGTCCCTTCAGCCAATCAGGAAGCGCTACTACGTGGCGCTCACCTGATTGGCTGTGCGCTGTTTGTGCTGTGACAGCGCATCGCACAGCTCTCTCCATTATATTCAATGGTGGGAACTTTGCCGTCAGCGGGGGGGTTACCCGCGGTCAGCCGCTGAGCGGCGGGTGACCCCACCGCTAACCGCAAAGTTCCCACCATTGAATATAATGGAGAGGCTTTGCGATGCGCTGTCTGAGCTCAGACGCGCAGAGCCAATCAGCAGAGTGCAAGGACGTTGCACTCGCTGATTGGCTGAAGAGACCTTTCAGTGACAGCTGTCACGGAGAGGTCTCTGCATTCGGGGAAAGGGGTCTCATGTGTCAATATGGGACCCCTTTCAGTCCGCTGGCACGGGTTTTTGCGTTTTGTTATTTTGCCAAGTACCTGGATTATACTCTGGACGTGGATTTATCTCTGGACGCTGGAAGGTGAGTATAATTTTTTCACAGGTACCCTCGGATCGTCGGAGACTGTGGCAGTCGGCGTGTCAACATAGGTAAGTATGTGTGTCGGCAGTATGTAATAAAGTTGTACTTGTCACGGTGTGTGTGTCCTGTTTTTATTTGGGTATTTTTTTCCCAGTAGTACTACAGGTACCAGCGGGCCCGTTTTTCTCCCGCATGCTGGTACTTGTGGTTCTCCAAGTACCAGCTTGCGGGGGAGGCTTGCTGGGACTTGTAGTACTACTGGAAAAAAACAATATTCTGACATTTTTCTCAAGGCTATCAGCCACCCATCCGCAGCCCTTGGATGGGGGGGACAGCCTCGGGCTTCACCCCTGGCCCTTGGGTGGCTGGGGGGGGGACCCCTTGATTGAAGGGGTCCCCACTCCCCCAGGGTACCCCGGCCAGGGGTGACTAGTTGGATATTTAATGCCACGGCCGCAGGGCACTGTATAAAAGTGACCCCCGGCTGTGGCATTATCTGTCCAGCTAGTGGAGCCCGATGCTGGTGTAAAAAATACGGGGGACCCCCTACTCTTTTTGTCCCCCGTATTTTTTGCACCAGCACCAGGCGCAGAGCCCGGTGCTGGTTTTAAAAATACGGGGGATCCCCTGTCAAATTTTTCCCCGCATTTTTAGAACCAGGACCAGCTCGAAGAGCCCGAGGCTGGTTATGCTTTGGAGGGGGGACCCCACGCCATTTTTTTCCTTGATTTTACCGTTCCAGCTATAAAAAAAATATATATATATTTTTAAAAATATATAAATAATACTTGTGCCTCCAAAAAAGACAAACCAAGTACCTAATCCCTTCTAATATAAATAGATATGCTATTACCAAAACAAAAAACACCAAAAAAAACATGTTTTAAATTTTTTTTTTATTGGTTTCACCCTCCAAAGTGTGGCGGATTGAAAATGACGAATTTACTGTCTAAAAGCACTGTTGTCGAATTTACAAACTTGAATTGAATACACTTTGGTCGAATTGCAGCACTTGTATCATTGCAGAAAAGTCGAATTTGACAAAAGTCGAATTTCAAAAAAGTTGAATTTTGAAAGTCCGTTTTTTTGACGGAAAGCACTAAATTGCATTGACGATTTTTTTTTTTTGGCGGAAAATTCCCGAAATTCGACAATTTCGGAAATTCGACCGCAATTGCATATACCCCTATAAATCACTGCAGAGCAGAAATCTCTGTAGATCAACATTGGAGACCATGGCTAGTAACTGTCAGTGCAGGTGCAGTGTGACAGTTGATCTGCCGACTCACTGCTCTTCAGTTGGAGCTGTGTCCATCTACGCATGGTAATCACTTTGGCAGTTCAGGTGCGATTTCATCGAACCTGAACTGCCGGTGCGATGCTGCGTCGCGTGTCATCGCACAAGTGTATGGGCACCATATGAACAGTCAAAGCGCCTCCCAAGCAATGTTATTGCAAAATGTCTGTCGGAGGAAGGAATGGTATAACCATAATGTGGTCTCTTACCAAATCTTCACGTTATGGGAAAGGGGTGCAGAAAGAAAGCTTGCACAAAGTCTGGTTAAGAGATTGTCAGAAACTATGCAGGAGAAAGTCACACACAGTGCAGGAAGCTCCTATAGTCTTAGATGAAGACTGAACTTTATGGCCTCAGCACTGTGCTTTGTTTTATGGAAGCCTCTCATTAGCATGTAGCATGGCAGCAGGGACATAATGCTATGGTGATGCTTCTCTTCTGCTGGTAGAAGTTTGTTGCTTATATAAACTTGCAGCTAAAGCCATTACAACCTGTTAAATCCTACCTATTTGTACATGATAAAGTAAACGATTTGTTATTCTACAGTAGATAGTATTCGGTGGTAAGGATTCCGGAATGATAAATTCTATCTGTATATGTTGCAAGTGATCAGTCCTATATATATACATTGCCCTTCCCTAGGTATGCCGTTTCAACACTCGACTCCACTATGGACGGAACTCCAGATGACCTAACTGTAGTGGATGCAGCTTCACTTAGACGACAGGTACATTCTTACCATCATATAAGTAAACAATAATATATTTAACAAAATAATAATTCAGACTGTATGGTGAAGACTTATGTGATTTTCAAGTGTTCTTTGGGAACGGTTTAGTTTATGCGTTGGAACTGAGCTGTGACCTCTTTCATGAACCCCTCATCACAATATTTGTATGACCTGTGCATTTCTGAGGATAAGACTGACTCCCCTTTTGCTACAGGGCAAGTCCCACTTTTTTATGCAATATAATTTTTCGAATGGACACAGAAATATATTTATTTAAAAATCGGTAGAGAAGGTGCTCTGACGGTATTTACTACATTCCGTTCATGTAATTGGAAGCTTCAGCTTTGTGTTTGTTTTTGTGGTTTTTGTTTTTCTCTGACGTCCTAGTGGATGCTGGGACTCCGTCAGGACCATGGGGAATAGCGGCTCCGCAGGAGACAGGGCACAAAATTTAAAAGTTTGACCACTAGGTGGTGTGTACTGGCTCCTCCCCCCCATGACCCTCCTCCAAGCCTCAGTTAGGTTTTTGTGCCCGTCCGAGCAGGGTGCAATCTAGGTGGCTCTCCTAAAGAGCTGCTTAGAAAAAGTTATTAGGTTTTTTATTTTCAGTGAGTCCTGCTGGCAACAGGCTCACCGCAACGAGGGACTTAGGGGAGAAGAAGTGAACTCACCTGCGTGCAGGATGGATTTGCTTCTTAGGCTACTGGACACTAGCTCCAGAGGGACGATCACAGGTACAGCCTGGATGGGTCACCGGAGCCGCGCCGCCGACCCCCTTGCAGATGCCGAATAGAGAAGAGGTCCAGAAACCGGCGGCAGAAGACGTCTCAGTCTTCATGAGGTAGCGCACAGCACTGCAGCTGTGCGCCATTGCTCTCCGCACACTTCACACCAGCGGTCACTGAGGGTGCAGGGCGCTGGGGGGGGCGCCCTGGGCAGCAATGTAATATACCTATTCTGGCTAAAATATATCACATATAGCCCCTGGGGCTATATGGATGTATTTAACCCCTGCCAGGTTCCAAAAAAACCGGGAGAAGAAGCCCACCGAAAAGGGGGCGGGGCCTATTCTCCTCAGCACACAGCGCCATTTTCCTGCCCAGCTCCGCTGCGAGGAAGGCTCCCAGGACTCTCCCCTGCACTGCACTACAGAAACAGGGTAAAAACAGAGAGGGGGGGCACTTATTGGCGATATTTATAATATTGAGCTGCTATAAAGGGAACACACTTATTAAGGTTGTCCCTATATATATTTATAGCGCTTGGGTGTGTGCTGGCAAACTCTCCCTCTGTCTCCCCAAAGGGCTAGTGGGGTCCTGTCTTCTATCAGAGCATTCCCTGTGTGTCTGCTGTGTGTCGGTACGTGTGTGTCGACATGTATGAGGACGATGTTGGCGTGGAGGCGGAGCAATTGCCTGTAATGGTGATGTCACCCCCTAGGGAGTCGACACCAGAATGGATGGCTTTGTTTATGGAATTACGGGATAGTGTCAGCACGCTACAAAAGTCGGTTGACGACATAAGACAGCCGGCAAACCAGTTAGTACCTGTCCAGGCGTCTCAGACACCGTCAGGGGCTGTAAAACGCCCTTTACCTCAGTCGGTCGACACAGACACTGACACTGAATCCAGTGTCGACGGTGAAGAAACAAACGTATTTTCCAGTAGGGCCACACGTTATATGATCACGGCAATGAAGGAGGCTTTGCATATCTCTGATACTGCAAGTACCACAAAAAGGGGTATTATGTGGGGTGTGAAAAAACTACCGATAGTTTTTCCTGAATCAGAGGAACTGAATGAAGTGTGTGATGAAGCTTACCCCAGATAGAAAACTGCTAATTTCAAAGAAGTTATTGGCATTATACCCATTCCCGCCAGAGGTTAGGGCGCGCTGGGAAACACCTCCTAGGGTGGATAAGGCGCTCACACGCTTATCAAAGCAAGTGGCGTTACCGTCTCCTGATACGGCCGCCCTCAAGGATCCAGCTGATAGGAGGCTGGAGAATACATTAAAAAGTATATACACACATACGGGTGTTATACTGAGACCAGCAATCGCCTCAGCCTGGATGTGCAGTGCTGGCGTGGCTTGGTCGGAGTCACTGTCTGAAAATATTGATACCCTGGATAGGGACAGTATTTTACTGACTATAGAGCAGTTAAAGGATGCATTTCTTTATATGCGAGATACACAGAGAGATATTTGCACTCTGGCATCAAGAGTAAGTGCGATGTCCATATCTGCCAGAAGAAGTTTATGGACGCGCCAGTGGTCAGGTGATGCGGATTCCAAACGACATATGGAAGTATTGCCGTATAAGGGGGAGGAATTATTTGGGGTCGGTCTATCGGATCTGGTGGCCACGGCAACGGCCGGAAAATCCACCTTTTTACCCCAGGTCACCTCCCAGCAGAAAAAGCCGCAGGCTTTTCAGCCGCAGTCCTTTCGTTCCTATAAGAACAAACGAGCAAAAGGACATTCCTATTTGCCCCGAGGCAAAGGAAAGGGTAAGAGACTGCAACAAGCAGCTCCTTCCCAGGAGCAGAAGCCCTCCCCGGCTTCTACAAAGGCGTCAGAATGACGCTGGGACCTTACAAGCAGACTCAGGGGCGGTGGGGGGTCGCCTCAAACATTTCAGCGCACAGTGGGCTCACTCGCAGGTGGACCCCTGGATCCTGCAGGTAGTATCTCAGGGTTACAGGTTGGAATTCGAGAAGTCCCCTCCTCGCCGTTTCCTAAAGTCTGCTTTGCCAACGTCTCCCTCCGACAGGGCGACGGTATTGGAGGCCATTCACAAGCTGTATTCTCAGCAGGTGATAGTCAAGGTACCCCTCCTACACCAAGGGTACCTCAGGTTAGTGGTCCAAAACTGTCGTCATCAGTTTCAGACGCTGCCGTTTGGATTGTCCACGGCACCCCGGGTCTTTACCAAGGTAATGGCCAAAATGATGATCCTTCTTCGAAGAGAAGGCATCTTAATTATCCCTTACTTGGACGATCTCCTGATAAGGGCAAGATCCAGAGAACAGCTGGAGGTCGGAGTAGCACTAACCCAAGTAGTGCTCCAACAACACGGGTGGATTCTGAATTTTCCAAAATCCCAACTGATCCCGACGACACGTCTGTTGTTCCTAGGGATGATTCTGGACACTGTTCAGAAAAAGGTATTTCTTCCGGAGGAGAAAGCCAGGGAGTTATCCGATCTAGTCAGGAACCTCCTAAAACCAGGAAAAGTATCTGTGCATCAATGCACAAGAGTCCTGGGAAAAATGGTAGCTTCTTACGAAGCGATTCCATTCGGCAGATTGCATGCACGAACTTTTCAGTGGGATCTGCTGGACAAATGGTCCGGATCGCATCTGCAGATGCATCAGCGGATAAAATTGTCCACAAGGACAAGAGTGTCTCTGCTATGGTGGTTGCAGAGTGCTCATCTGTTAGAGGGCCGCAGATTCGGCATACAGAACTGGGTCCTAGTGACCACGGATGCCAGCCTGAGAGGCTGGGGAGCGGTCACACAGGGAAGAAACTTCCAGGGCGTGTGGTCAAGCCTGGAGACGTCTCTTCACATAAATATACTGGAGCTAAGAGCAATCTACAATGCTCTAAGCCTGGCAAAACCTCTGCTTCAGGGTCAGCCGGTGTTGATTCAGTCGGACAACATCACGGCAGTCGCCCACGTAAACAGACAGGGCGGCACAAGAAGCAGGAGGGCAATGGCAGAAGCTGCAAGGATTCTCCGCTGGGCAGAAAATCATGTGTTAGCACTGTCAGCTGTGTTCATCCCGGGAGTGGACAACTGGGAAGCAGACTTCCTCAGCAGACACGATCTGCACCCGGGAGAGTGGGGACTTCATCCAGAAGTCTTCCACATGATTGTGGTCCATTGGGAAAGACCAATGGTGGACATGATGGTGTCCCGCCTCAACAAAAAACTGGACAGGTATTGCGCCAGGTCAAGAGACCCTCAGGCAATAGCTGTAGACGCTCTGGTAACACCATGGGTGTACCAGTCAGTGTATGTGTTTCCCCCTCTGCCTCTCATACCAAAAGTACTGAGAATTATACGGCAAAGGGGAGTAAGAACGATACTCGTGGCTCCGGATTGGCCAAGAAGAACTTGGTACCCGGAACTTCAGGAGATGCTCACGGAAGATCCGTGGCCTCTACCTCTAAGACGGGACCTGCTTCAGCAGGGACCGTGTCTATTCCAAGACTTACCGCGGCTGCGTTTGACGGCATGGCGGTTGAACGCCGAATCCTAAGGGAAAAAGGCATTCCGGAAGAGGTCATCCCTACCCTGGTAAAAGCCAGGAAGGAGGTGACTGCACAACATTATCACCGCATTTGGAGAAAATATGTTGCGTGGTGTGAGGCCAGGAAGGCCCCGACGGAGGAATTTCAACTGGGTCGATTCCTACATTTCCTGCAAACAGGATTGTCTATGGGCCTCAAATTAGGGTCCATTAAGGTTCAAATTTCGGCCCTGTCGATTTTCTTCCAGAAAGAATTGGCTTCAGTTCCTGAAGTCCAGACTTTTGTAAAAGGAGTACTACATATACAGCCCCCGGTTGTGCCCCCAGTGGCACCGTGGGATCTTAATGTAGTTTTGGATTTTCTCAAATCCCATTGGTTTGAGCCACTCAAATCGGTGGATTTGAAATATCTTACATGGAAAGTAACCATGCTACTGGCCCTGGCTTCAGCCAGGAGAGTGTCAGAATTGGCGGCTTTATTGTATAAAAGCCCATATCTGATTTTCCATTCGGACAGGGCAGAACTGCGGACGCGTCCTCACTTTCTGCCTAAGGTGGTTTCAGCGTTTCACCTGAACCAGCCTATTGTGGTGCCTGCGGCTACTAGCGATTTGGAGGATTCCAAGTTGCTGGACGTTGTCAGAGCATTGAAAATATATATTTCAAGGACGGCTGGAGTCAGAAAATCTGACTCGCTGTTTATACTGTATGCACCCAACAAGCTGGGTGCTCCTGCTTCTAAGCAGACGATTGCTCGTTGGATTTGTAGCACAATTCAACTTGCACATTCTGTGGCAGGCCTGCCACAGCCTAAATCTGTCAAGGCCCATTCCACAAGGAAGGTGGGCTCATCTTGGGCGGCTGCCCGAGGGGTCTCGGCATTACAACTCTGCCGAGCAGCTACGTGGTCAGGGGAGAACACGTTTGTAAAATTCTACAAATTTGATACCCTGGCTAAGGAGGACCTGGAGTTCTCTCATTCGGTGCTGCAGAGTCATCCGCACTCTCCCGCCCGTTTGGGAGCTTTGGTATAATCCCCATGGTCCTGACGGAGTCCCAGCATCCACTAGGACGTCAGAGAAAATAAGATTTTACTTACCGATAAATCTATTTCTCGTAGTCCGTAGTGGATGCTGGGCGCCCATCCCAAGTGCGGATTGTCTGCAATACTTGTACATAGTTATTGTTACAAAAAAATCGGGTTGTTATTGTTGTGAGCCGTCTGTTCAGAGGCTCCTACGTTTGTCATACTGTTAACTGGGTTCAGATCACAAGTTGTACGGTGTGATTGGTGTGGCTGGTATGAGTCTTACCCGGGATTCAAAATCCTTCCTTATTGTGTACGCTCGTCCGGGCACAGTATCCTAACTGAGGCTTGGAGGAGGGTCATGGGGGGAGGAGCCAGTACACACCACCTAGTGGTCAAACTTTTAAATTTTGTGCCCTGTCTCCTGCGGAGCCGCTATTCCCCATGGTCCTGACGGAGTCCCAGCATCCACTACGGACTACGAGAAATAGATTTATCGGTAAGTAAAATCTTATTTTTTTCTCTTAGGTCCTAGAGGATACTGGAGTCCACATTAGTACCATTGGGGTATAGACGGGTTCACTAGGAGCCATGGACACTTTAAGAAATTGATAATGTGGGCTGGCTCCTCCCTCTATGCCCCTCCTACCAGACTCAGTTTAGAAAATGTGCCCGGAGGATCCAGTCACGCTGAAGGAAGCTCCTGCAGAGTTTTCTGCATTTATCTTCTTTTTCTTTTTTTATTGTTTTCAGACAGGTCTGGTTGGCACTAGACTGCCTGCTTCGTGGGACTTAGGGGGGGGAACGGCCCAACCTCCCTAGGGTTAATGGTCCCGTTCCCTGCTGACAGGACACTGAGCTTCTGAGGGTCCTATTTGCAAGCCCCACCACACGGTGAGCGTACAGACCCGCAGCACGCCGCCACCCCTAACAGAGCCAGTAGTAAGAAGAGTGGTGAGTAGGTGGTCGGAGTCCCGATTAGTTTGTCGCTGGCTCTAATGGCGGCACAAGGGGTAGGAGCGCAGCGCTGACTAGCAGGCTGCGGCTCCCGGCTTCAGAGGCATACAGGGTGCTGTGTGTTCCGCTGTGAGGTGCGAGCTGAAGCCACTACAAACATATACCCACACTGCCAGCAATTCTACAGGGGTTTTAACCCATTGTAAAACAGAAATTACCTCAGCCAGTATTAAAAAAAAAAACGGAAGACCGCGCGCCATTAAGGGGGCAGGGGCTTCACTATGAGCGGATCCAGCAGCTCACCAGCACCATTTTCCCTCTGCAGCTATACACAGGCAGACTGGCAGGGAAGCGCAGCTCCTCCACAAGGACTCCAGAGCACCTCAGCGGTACCAGGGGGTCATAGCAAAGGGGGGGAGCAATATTTGGTGTACTAAACCCTATTAAGGGTACTTAGTTTGCGACCCAGCTGACCTTGTACTTTGGCTGTAGGGACGCTGTGTGGCTGGCTCAATTATACTCTGTCTCCCCCTAGAGGGCTCCGTGTGGGTTGACTGTGTTTTACCCTATTTTCCTGTGTGTGTGTGTGTGTGTGTGTGTGTGTGTGTGTGTGTGTGTGTGTGTGTGTGCTCTTACTTTTACTATGTCAAAGGAGTGTGTATCATGCACAGCAGAGTGTTTTTCTCAGTCTGGGGGATCACTATCATGTACTCAGGATAGTACACATTCTCAGTCTAGTGGATCTGAACCAGTATGGTTATATTCATTAAAAGGGATGAGTTCAAATAAATTATCCAAAAATGAGACGGAGACGCAATACTTAAGGCAATCTGTTGATGACCTGATGAATAGAGATTCAGTGGTTACTCCAGCGTCTCAGAACTCTGACACAGAAGCGTACTCTGGCCCAAATCATGCCGGCTGATATCGATGATGATGTATCAGACCCAGAAGAGAGTGAGGTTGACTCGGGAGGGGGGATGCAGCTTTGTCAGAGGGAATACAGGCCCTGATAGAAGCTATTAGAGATGTCCTGCACATCCCTGACAAAGAGACAGAGGAAGATTAGAAATCTTATTTTAATGTAAAAAAGAAATCCTCAGCTACTTTCCCGGCATCTAAGGAATTAAATTCCCTCTTCGAAGAAACTTGAGTAAATCCTGACAAGAAGTTTCACATCCCAAAACGGTTACTCACATTCTTCCCGTTTCCTCAGGATGATAGGAAAAAATAAGAATTTACTTACCGATAATTCTATTTCTCGGAGTCCGTAGTGGATGCTGGGGTTCCTGAAAGGACCATGGGGAATAGCGGCTCCGCAGGAGACAGGGCACAAAAAGTAAAGCTTTAGGATCAGGTGGTGTGCACTGGCTCCTCCCCCTATGACCCTCCTCCAAGCCTCAGTTAGGATACTGTGCCCGGACGAGCGTACACAATAAGGAAGGATTTATGAATCCCGGGTAAGACTCATACCAGCCACACCAATCACACTGTACAACCTGTGATCTGAACCCAGTTAACAGTATGATAACAGCGGAGCCTCTGAAAGATGGCTCACAACAATAATAACCCGATTTTTGTAACTATGTACAAGTATTGCAGATAATCCGCACTTGGGATGGGCGCCCAGCATCCACTACGGACTCCGAGAAATAGAATTATCGGTAAGTAAATTCTTATTTTCTCTATCGTCCTAGTGGATGCTGGGGTTCCTGAAAGGACCATGGGGATTATACCAAAGCTCCCAAACGGGCGGGAGAGTGCGGATGACTCTGCAGCACCGAATGAGAGAACTCCAGGTCCTCCTTAGCCAGGTTATCAAATTTGTAGGATTTTACAAACGTGTTTGCCCCTGACTAAATAGCCGCTCGGCAAAGTTGTAAAGCCGAGACCCCTCGGGCAGCCGCCCAAGATGAGCCCACCTTCCTTGTGGAATGGGCATTTACATATTTTGGCTGTGGCAGGCCTGCCACAGAATGTGCAAGCTGAATTGTATTACACATCCAACTAGCAAAAGTCTGCTTAGAAGCAAGAGCACCCAGTTTGTTGGGTGCATACAGGATAACAGCAAGTCAGTTTTCCTGACTCCAGCCGTCCTGGAACCTATATTTTCAGGGCCCTGACCACATCTAGCAACTTGGAGTCCTCCAAGTCCCTAGTAGGCGCAAGACACCACAATAAGCTGGTTCAGGTGAAACACTGACACCACCTTAGGGAGAGAACTGGGGACGAGTCCGCAGCTCTGCCCTGTCCGAATGGACAAACAGATATGGGCTTTTTTGAGAAAAAAACCACCAATTTGACACTCGCCTGGTCCAGGCCAGGTCCAAGAGCATGTTCACTTTTCATGTGAGATGCTTCAAATCCACAGATTTGACTGGTTTTAAACCAATGTGTTTTGAGGAATCCCAGAACTACGTTGAGATCCCACAGTGCCACTGGAGGCACAAAAGGGGGTTGTATATGCAATACTCCCTTGACAAACTTCTGGACTTCAGGAACTGAAGCCAATTCTTTCTGGAAGAAAAATCGACAGGGCCGAAATTTGAACCTTAATGGACCCCAATTTGAGGCCCATAGACACTCCTGTTTGCAGGAAATGCAGGAATCGACCGAGTTGAAATTTCTTCGTGGGGCCTTCCTGGCCTCACACCACGCAACATATTTTCGCCACATGTGGTGATAATGTTGTGCGGTCACCTCCTTTCTGGCTTTGACCAGGGTAGGAATGACCTCTTCCTGAATGCCTTTTCCCTTAGGATCCGGCGTTCCACCGCCATGCCGTCAAACGCAGCTGCGGTAAGTCTTGGAACAGACATGGTACTTGCTGAAACAAGTCCCTTCTTAGCGGCAGAGGCCATAAGTCCTCTGTGAGCATCTCTTGAAGTTCCGGGTACCAAGTCCTTCTTGGCCAATCCGGAGCCATGAGTATAGTTCTTACTCCTCTACGTCTTATAATTCTCAGTACCTTAGGTATGAAAAGCAGAGGATGGAACACATACACCGACTGGTACACCCACGGTGTTACCAGAACGTCCACAGCTATTGCCTGAGGGTCTCTTAACCTGGCGCAATACCTGTCCCGTTTTTTGTTCAGACGGGACGCCATCATGTCCACCTTTGGTAATTCCCAACGGTTTACAATCATGTGGAAAACTTCCCCATGAAGTTCCCACTCTGCCGGGTGGAGGTCGTGCCTACTGAGGAAGTCTGCTTCCCAGTTTCCATTCCCGGAATGAAACACTGCTGACAGTGCTATCACATGATTTTCCGCCCAGCGAAAAGTCCTTGCAGTTTTTGCCACTGCCCTCCTGCTTCTTGTGCCGCCCTGTCTATTTACGTGGGCGACTGCCGTGATGTTTTATCCCACTGGATCAATACCGGCTGACCTTGAAGCAGAGGTCTTGCTAAGCTTAGAGCATTATAAATTTACCCTTAGCTATATTTATGTGGAGAAAAGTCTCCAGACTTGATCACACTCCCTGGAAATTTTTTCCTTGTGTGACTGCTCCCCAGCCTCTCGGGCTGGCCTCCGTGGTCACCAACATCCAAAACTGAATGCCGAATCTGCGTCCCTCTAGAAGATGAGCACTCTGTAACCACCACAGGAGAGACACCCTTGTCCTTGGATATAGGGTTATCCGCTGATGCATCTGAAGATGCGATCCGGACCATTTGTCCAGCAGATCCCACTGAAAAGTTCTTGCATGAAATCTGCCGACTGGAATTGCTTCGAAGGAAGTCACCATTTTTTTACCATGGCCCTTGTGCAATGATGCACTGATTTTAGGAGGTTCCTGACTAGCTCGGATAACTCCCTGGCTTTCTCTTCTGGGAGAAACACCTTTTTCTGGACTGTGTCCAGAATCATCCCTAAGCACAGGAGACTTGTTGTCGGGATCAGCTGCGATTTTGGAATATTTAGAATCCACCCCTGCTGTTGTAACAGTATCCGAGATAGTGCTACTCCGACCTCCAACTGTTCCCTGGACTTTGCCCTTATGAGGAGATCGTCCAAGTAAGGGATAATTAAGACGCCTTTTCTTCGAAGAAGAACCATCATTTCGGCCATTACCTTGGTAAAGACCCGGGGTGCCGTGGACAATTCAAACGGCAGCGTCTGAAACTGATAGTGACAGTTCTGTACCACGAACCTGAGGTACCCTTAGTGATAAGGGCAAATTTGGGACATGGAGGTAAGCATCCCTGATGTCTCGGGACACCATATAGTCCCCTTCTTCCCGGTTCGTTATCACTGCTCTGAGTGACTCCATCTTGATTTGAACCTTTGTAAGTGTTCAAATTTTTTTAGATTTAGAATAGGTCTCACCTAGCCTTCTGGCTTCAGTACCACAATATAGTGTGGAATAATACCCCTTTTCTTGTTGTAGGAGGGGTAATTTAATTATCACCTGCTGGGAATACAGCTCGTGAATTGTTTCCCATACTGCCTCCCTGTCGGAGGGAGACCTTGGTAAAGCAGACTTCAGGAGCCTGCGCAGGGGAAACGTCTCGACATTCCAATCTGTACCCCTGGGATACTACTTGTAGGATCCAGGGGTCCTGTACGGTCTCAGCGTCATGCTGAGAGCTTGTCAGAAGCGGTGGAACGCTTCTGTTCCTGGGAATGGGCTGCCTGCTGCAGTCTTCTTCCCTTTCCTCTATCCCTGGGCAGATATGACTCTTATAGGGACGAAAGGACTGAAGCTGAAAAGACGGTGTCTTTTTCTGCAGAGATGTGACTTAGGGTAAAAACGGTGGATTTTCCAGCAGTTGCCGTGGCCACCAGGTCCGATGGACCGACCCCAAATAACTCCTCTTCCTTTATACGGCAATACACCTTTGTGCCGTTTGGAATCTGCATCACCTGACCACTGTCGTGTCCATAAACATCTTCTGGCAGATATGGACATCGCACTTACTCTTGATGCCAGAGTGCAAATATCCCTCTGTGCATCTCGCATATATAGAAATGCATCCTTTAAATGCTCTATAGTCAATAAAATACTGTCCCTGTCAAGGGTATCAATATTTTTAGTCAGGGAATCCGACCAAGCCACCCCAGCTCTGCACATCCAGGCTGAGGCGATCGCTGGTCGCAGTATAACACCAGTATGTGTGTATATACTTTTTATGATATTTTCCAGCCTCCTGTCAGCTGGCTCCTTGAGGACGGCCCTATCTATAGACGGTACCGCCACTTGTTCTGATAAGCGTGTGAGCGCCTTATCCACCCTAAGGGGTGTTTCCCAACGCGCCCTAACTTCTGGCGGGAAAGGGTATACCGCCCATATTTTCTATCGGGGGGAACCCACGCATCATCACACACTTCATTTAATTTATCTGATTCAGGAAAAACTACGGTAGTTTTTTCACATCCCACATAATACCCTCTTTTGTGGTACTTGTAGTATCAGAAATATGTAACACCTCCTTCATTGCCCTTAACGTGTGGCCCTAATAAGGAATACGTTTGTTTATTCACCGTCGACACTGGATTCAGTGTCCCTGTCTGTGTCTGTGTCGACCGACTAAAGTAAACGGGCGTTTTAAAACCCCTGACGGTGTTTTTGAGACGTCTGGACCGGTACTAATTGTTTGTCGGCCGTCTCATGTCGTCAACCGACCTTGCCGCGTGTTGACATTATCACGTAATTCCCTAAATAAGCCATCCATTCCGGTGTCGACTCCCTAGAGAGTGACATCACCATTACAGGCAATTGCTCCGCCTCCTCACCAACATCGTCCTCATACATGTCGACACACACGTACCGACACACAGCACACACACAGGGAATGCTCTGATAGAGGACAGGACCTACTAGCCCTTTGGAGAGACAGAGGGAGAGTTTGCCAGCACACACCAAAAACGCTATAATTATATAGGGACAACCTTATATAAGTGTTTTCCCTTATAGCATCTTTTTTATATATTTTTAACGCCAAATTAGTGCCCCCCCTCTCTGTTTTAACCCTGTTTCTGTAGTGCAGTGCAGGGGAGAGCCTGGGAGCCTTCCCTCCAGCCTTTCTGTGAGGGAAAATGGCGCTGTGTGCTGAGGAGATAGGCCCCGCCCCTTTTTCGGCGGCCTCGTCTCCCGCTCTTAACGGATTCTGGCAGGGGTTAAATATCTCCATATAGCCCCCGGAGGCTATATGTGAGGTATTTTTAGCCAAAAATAGGTTTTCATTGCCTCCCAGGGCGCCCCCCTCCCAGCGCCCTGCACCCTCAGTGACTGCCGTGTGAAGTGTGCTGAGAGGAAATGGCGCACAGCTGCAGTGCTGTGCGCTACCTTAAGAAGACTGAGGAGTCTTCATGCCGCCGATTCTGGACCTTCTTCTTGTTTCAGCATCTGCAAGGGGGCCGGCGGCGAGGCTCCGGTGACCATCCAGGCTGTACCTGTGATCGTCCCTCTGGAGCTAATGTCCAGTAGCCAAAGAAGCCAATCCATCCTGCACGCAGGTGAGTTCACTTCTTCTCCCCTAAGTCCCTCGTTGCAGTGATCCTGTTGCCAGCAGGACTCACTGTAAAATAAAAAACCTAAGCTAAACTTTTCTAAGCAGCTCTTTAGGAGAGCCACCTAGATTGCACCCTTCTCGGCCGGGCACAAAAATCTAACTGAGGCTTGGAGGAGGGTCATAGAGGGAGGAGCCAGTGCACACCACCTGATCCTAAAGCTTTACTTTTTGTGCCCTGTCTCCTGCGGAGCCGCTATTCCCCATGGTCCTTTCAGGAACCCCAGCATCCACTAGGACGATAGAGAAAATGGGAAAACCCACCAATAGTTGACGCATCGTTTTCTAGGCTGTCACATAAGATAGTTTTACCTGTTCCTGGGGCAGCTTCTTTGAAGGATGCTGCAGACTGCAAGATTGAAACCACTCTCAAATTTCTGTACACAGCTGCTGGGGTGGCCCAGAGACCCACTATAGCTTGTGCATGGATCTCTGGGACCATTGCAAAATGGTCAGGTAATCTAATTGACTGGTTAGATTCCTTATCCAGGGGGAGATAATTTTACTCCTACAGCATATACAGGATTCTGCTAACTTTATGGTGGAGGCTATAAAGGAAATTGGTTTACTCAACACACGCACCACTGCCATGGCAGTGTCAGCACGCAGGGGCTTGTGGCTACGCCAGTGGACTGCGGACGCGGATTCCAGGAAAGGCGTGGAAAGCCTACCTTTCACAGGTGAAGCCTTTTTTGGAGATGAACTGGATACGTGGATATCCAAGGCTACGGCGGGTAAGTCTACATACCTTCCTTCCGCAGCTCCCCCGACTAGAAAATCCTACACTGCTCCAACTCTGCAGTCCTTTCGGACAGTGAAATTTCTAAACAAAACCAAAGGTTCTTCTACTGCCTTTAAAGGCAATAGAGGTAAACCCAGAAAACCAGCAACTGCAGGTTCACAGGAACAGAACCCCGGTTCTGCTTCCTCTAAGCCTTCAGCATGATGGTGGACCGCACTGCCTGGAAGACAGGCAAGTGGAAGCCCATCTGAGATTCTTCAGTCACATATGGGCAACGTCATGCCAGGATCCCTGGGTCAAAGATCTTATAGCCCAGGGCTACAGACTGGAGTTTCAGGAACTCCCACCTCACAGATTCTTCAAATCAGGCTTACCAGTTTCTCAAGAAGCAAGTTTGACTTTACAGGAAGCAATTCTGAAACTGGTACAGACTCAGGTCATTGTTCCATTTCCACTTCGACTACAAAATGAGGGTTATTATTCCAACCTGTTTGTAGTTCCGAAACCGGACGGTTCGGTAAGGCCCATTTTAAACCTCAACTCATTGAACCCGTACTTCAAGTTCAAGATGGAGTCTCTGAGACCGGTGATCTCGGGTCTGAAGGAGGGGGAATTCTTGGTGTCTCTGGATATCAAGGGTGTGTACCTTCATATTCCGATTTGGCCGCCTCATCAGGCTTATCTAAGATTTGCCTTACAGAACTGTCGCTACCAGTTCCAGGCCCTGCCATTTGGCCTCTCTACGGCACCGAGGATGTTCACCAAGGTAGTGGCAGAGATGATGTTTCTCCTCCGCAAACGGGGAGTGAACATAATACCGTACCTGGACGATCTGCTGATAAAGGCACCATCCAGGGAGAGGTTGTTAGTCAACATTGCTCTTTCAACCCGGCTACTCCAGGATCACGGGTGGATTTGAACCTACCAAAATCTCATCTGGAACCAACACAGAGGATTCCGTTCCTGGGGATTATATTGGATACGGAGGCGCCGAAGGTATGGAAAAGGCATTGGTGATCCAGTCGATGGTGCAGGATTTTCTAAGACAAACCCGGTCATCGGTGCATCTATGCATTCGCCTACTGGGAAAGATGGTAACCGCTTACGAGGCGCTGCAGTACTTTCACGCAAGGCCCTTCCAGCTGGATCTGTTGGACAAATGGTCTGGATCACATGCAACAGAGGATCCGTCTGTCGCCAAAAGCCAGGATTTCTCTCCTGTGGTGGCTTCAGACTTCTCACCTGACCTAGGGCCGAAGGTTCGGGATTCAAAATTGGATTCTGCTAACTACAGACGCAAGCCTCAGAGGTTGGAGAGCAGTCACCCAGAGGAAACGGTTCCAAGGAAAATGGTCATGTCAAGAAGCCATTCTTCCAATCAACATTCTGGAAATAAGGGCCATATAAAACGCCCTTCTACAGGCATTGCATCTTCTTCAAGATCAAGCCATTCAGGTTCAGTCGGACAATGTGACTGCAGTAACTTACATAAACCGACAGGGCGGAACGAAGATCAGGGCAGCAATGGCAGAGGTAACAAGGATTCTCCTCTGGGCAGAAAGACATGCTGTGGCGTTGTCCACGATCTTCATTCTGGGAGTAGACAACTGGGAAGCAGACTTCCTCAGCAGACATGACCTCCACCCAGGAGTGTGGGGCCTTCGGTGGGGAATGCCACAAATCGATACGATGGCCTCTCGTCTCAACAAGAAGCTCAAGCGGTATTGTTCCAGGTCAAGAGACCCACAAGCAGTGGCGGTGGACGCTCTGGTGACTCCTTCGGTCTACCAGATGGTGTACGTGTTTCCACCACTCCCATTGATCCCAAAGATTCTCAAAACAATAAAAAGGGAAAAGGTTCAAGCAATTCTCATTGCTCCGGACTGGCCAAGAAGGGTCTGGTATGCGGATGTACTGGAGCTGCTCCTAGGGGACCCGTGACCTCTACCTCTTCACGAGGACCTTCTCCAACATGGGCCGTTCGTCTATCAAGACTTATCACAGCTTCGTTTGACGGCATGGAGGTAGAGCGTCAAATTCTAGCCCAGAAAGGGATCCCAGATAGGGTTATTCCAACCCTGATCCAAGCCAGAAAGGGGGTAATGTCTAAACATTACCACCATATTTGGAAAAAATACGTCTCTTGGTGTGAGTACAGCAAAATTCCTGCGGTGGAATTTCAACTGGGACGTTTTCTTCTTTTTCTGTAGTCCGTTGTGGATGTGGGCCTACGTTTGGGCTCCAAAAGTCCAGATTTCGGCCTTATCCATTTTCTTCCAGAAAGAACTGGCTTCTCTCCCTGAGGTTAAGACATTTTTGAAGGGGGTTCGCACATCCAACCACCCTTTGTGCCTCCTACGGCACCTTGGGTTGGTTCAGCGGTTGCTGTTCCTGGTTTACTGTTTGGTTAGCTTGGCTTTCCTCTAGTTTGTGTGTTCTGGTTCGGAATCTCACCACTATCCTTTTATATCCTTCTCTCAAAGTATGTCCGTCTCCTCGGGCACAGTTTCCTAGACTGAGTCTGGTAGGTGGGGCATAGAGGGAGGAGCCAGCCCACACCTATCAAATTCTTAAAGTGCCCATGGCTGCTAGTGGACCCGTCTATTCCCCATGGTACTAATGTGGACCCCAGTATCCTCTAAGGACTATGAGAAAAAGATTTATCGGTAGGTAATTAAAATCCTATTTTTTTTTTGTCTACCCAGATAAGAGTTCCTCATTTGTTTCCTAATGTGTCCTGCCAGCCCTATAGCTGGGAGAGTTATTTCTTGTCACCACGTTTTGACAGTGTAAGCAATACCACTTACAAGCCACATTCTTTGATGAAGATATTGAGTTTGTGACTTCTGGTTCTCTCACTTGCACCTTGTTATAGATCATCTTCTCTTTATCATCTGATGTTCTATAATATGACAATTTACTGTATGAATACACAGATAATCAAGCTGAACAGACGCCTCCTACTTCTAGAAGAGGAAAACAAGGAGAGGGTAAAGCGAGAGATGGTCCTGTACTCCATCACTGTGGCCTTCTGGCTCTTTAACAGCTGGTTTTGGTTCAGACGTTAAGAACTCCACACATGTCCCCATGAGGGACTGTACAGAGACTTCCAATAAGACCCACCAAACCTTACAACACGACTGTCAATCGGTGGAGACCTGGGTCCAGAGCACAAAACCGCAGCCAGCAACTGATATCTAGGTGATGACAATACTCCACACCAATGTCCCTGGTCTTTCCTCTTCCACCAGCCGGGATGCAAAGAGTGCAGTCATTCCTGGCTGTGATTGGCTTAAAGTAAAATGTGTGTTTTCATTCACTACCTGCTCATATGGAATCTGTGCTGTCTTTCAGAACAAGGCTTCATTTCTTTTTCCTAAAGTGGTATGCCAGAATCATTCCTGACCTGCAAGAGTCATATGAACCTGTCCTATATGTTTCCATGATATGTTGGTGGGATGGGGTTGAGGTAACCGTAAGGCATTAGAGTGTTGAGGAGGCATAGGGAGATACATAGAAACTATCATTATGAAGTGTGGGGTCCTGTAAATATGTCCAAACTCTGCTGCTTATATCAAATCTAATTGCAGACATATTACCACTATGGACTAAAGGGAAATTAGTCCAAGGTTGTAGCACAGCCAATTTAACTCTCACATCCACAGGGACGGATGGACACTGGGTGGGTTGTGTTACAGTTACACACTTCTTAAAAATTTACCGTATTTATGGTGGAAAAAGTCAGCTGAGTACCACAGAATTGTATGTTTAATATTTGTAGTGCAATGTGTTATCTCAGTGTTGCACCTTGGGGGTAATTCCAAGTTGATCGCAGCAGGATTTTTGATAGCAATTGGGCAAAACCATGTGCACTGCAGGGGAGGCAGATATAACATTTGCAGAGAGAGTTAGATTTGGGTGGGTTATTTTATTTCTGTGCAGGGTAAATACTGGCTGCTTTATTTTTACACTGCAAATTTAGATTGCAGATTGAACACACCACACCCAAATCTAACTCTCTCTGCACATGTTATATCTGCCTCCCCTTCAGTGCACATGGTTTTGCCCAATTGCTAACAGAATTCCTGCTGCGATCAACTTGGAATTACCCCCCTTGTCCTTCCATGTGTGTATATCCGGATATGATTCAATTGTGTTGTGTGTTTATATCCGTTGGAAGACATGAAGAGCAAGGTGCAACTCCAGGTACCTAGGGCAGTGCACTGAGGGTAGCGCTAATTACAGAAGTCCTTATCAAACTTGTCCTTGGACTTTGCCAGACATGAGTTTTTCTTACCAATCTCCTAGCAGGGGCACAAGTTTCCTATTCATTGGCTCAGCTAATGTGGTACCTTCAGCTTTGCTCCTCAGAATTGACATGGTCTATTGACAGGGTCTGGGGACTGGTTCAAAGCAGCTATGCTGGAGCAAAGTCTAATGACCACCGTGTCTCACACAATGTGAGTTTCAGGCTATATCCCCAACATGCTATAGGCTGGCATATGTCCCTATTCAGTTGTGAAGAGTTTGCTAGCTCTAGGTTGTCTCTTCTCCAACGCTTCCTTCCTCTATAATAAATCTCTAACGCAGTATCCCACACCCAAAGGTACATCTTGTATAACCTGAACAAAATAGCAAACCCCAGGGTGCATTCATTAACGTGAAGTAAAGAAAAACGGGATGTTATTTGAGAGCTTCTTTACCATGAGTGTGGATGGGGTTCTCGGATATTTCTAAGACTGAATAAGGGTAAGTGTGCAGAGATAAATTGAGAGGTTTCGTTTAAAAAAATAAATAAATAAAAACCCACTTATTTTAGTGCTTATTTGTGAAGTTGTATAGTTAAGAGTATGTTAATTTGTGAATACAATTTTAAATGTATGACCAAACCCAACGTAAAACATTGGAAATGTTCATTATAAGGTGCACACTGTAGATGTCTGTTTTCTCTTAGCAATTGTCAACACATAATGCCCCTCAGTGGGCCATGGATTGGTGTGGGGTTGGATGGAGCGGTCCCTCAATTGGTGTGGGGTTGCACAGAGTGGGCCATGGATTGGGGTGAGGCGCCACTCCGTGAACCATGGATTAGTGTGGAATTGCACTTGAGTTCCTGGAGGATTCTGTAGAATTATTTTATGATTTATTTATCGCTTGAGTGTGTGCTTTTCTTCTTTTATGAAATGCATTTTCTTTATGTCTGGCTTGTGAACTATAGATCTAAAACAGCAAAGAATATGTAACTGTACAGAATACCAATAAAATAAAGAAACGGCTTGATTTTGTTTTTATTACAGAAGGGGTAGTATACATAATTGTGCGCAAAAACTATGGGACATACTGCAGTACACCTGGGTCACCTTTCCCAGTGAATAATTATGTATTTAGAGGCTTCTAAAAAGAAAATATGGGCAATTTTTCAGGGGATGTTCCATGAAAAGCAGAAAAATTGGTTAAATGATGTTGGACATGCATGTTGTATTGATGGGAAAGGGGTTTTTCAACTTACTAACAGGCATTACATGACCCTTGCAGCTTTCCATGCAGATATTATGTCGATGATGGTTTCAATTCATAAGACCAATCTCTGTCTCATGTCTTTAGAACTTTTCTGGACTCATTTTTTTTTTTTTTTTTGTAAGTGAGAAAATGTCTACCTAACAGGGTAGGCTTTATAGATCGGTGGGGTTTGGTGGTTGATTGGATACTCAAGGTACAGTAATGTGGAGCACATTGTTTTTATTGTAATTTACCAATAGTGCCCACATCCCTGGTGGGCTGCACTTTGGGGGCTATCCAGGATTGTTAGCTTTTTTTGGTTTGCTAACTAATGGGCAAAACCATGTGCACTGCAGGTGGGGTAGATGTAATGTGCAGAGAGATTTAGATTTGGGGGGGATGTTTCTGTGCAGGGTAAATGCTGGCTACTTTATTTTTAGACAATTTAGATTTCAGTTTGAACACACCCCACCCAAATCTAACTCTCTCTGCACATGTTACATCTGCCCCACCTGCAGTGCAATATGATGTTGCCCATTAGTGTGCCCTTTAGGCTTACTAACACACCTGAATAAGGCCCTTTTGTTTCTATTTCGTATGGTTTAGTATGCCACTAATAAATAAAAAATAATAATATATATATATACATATATATATATAGAACTCCAAAAAAGGCAGCGGCACTCGAGGATTTTGTAAATAGGAAAAATTGTATTCAAAGACAATTACATAAAGCCGACGTTTCGGGGCTCACATGCCCCTTTGTCAAGGTGTGTAACAAGAATGAAGTGTTCTAACGTACCTTATATCCCGGAGAAGCCCGCCAGTGCATTGTACGCGGCCGGAGACGTGACGAGTCCGTCTTGCTTCCGGTCGCGGCGTGATGACGTCATTGCTGACGCGTCAGTTGCGGTGGCAACCAGGACGCTGCTACTCAATGTGGAAAGCCATAACGTGACATATACAACGCCTATGACAGACGTGTATGTGGGTGGGCAGAGAAGTTGTGACCACATTACCATGGAGACCCTCCACCAATGAGAAACATGAGAAGGCAAAACAGATCTTAGATCGTGCTAAAGGAATATCAGGACCAGACAAAAATGGATACTGGTCACTCTGTGGCTCATTTGTAACAGGGATCGGGAAATAAAGTCTAAGGTCCGCTTCCGTGGCTGTCTAACAAACCTGATCCGACAGTCTCAGTTAAATGGCCCGGGTTTACACCCGTGTCGGTAATACCCTCAGTTGAAAGAGTATAACCGTGACCTATATAGCACATGCGTATAGGTCCCTGTTGGATAATGAATCCCAGAGCCAATCTCCATTGTGTCCGGTAAAAACCCCGAGTGTATTCCCCCTTGTTTATATATAAGGGATATGCATGCAGTCAAGGGTAGCACATACGAGGCGTCGGGAGAACTGGCAACAGGCAATCATGGGGATAATGGGGAAAGCAGGGGAAGGGAAGGAGAGGAGAGGGGGGGGGGGCGGGAACAGGGGGAGGAATGGGTGGAAAAAAGAAAAAAAAAGGGGGGGGGGCGAAAGAGGGGGTAGGAAGGAGGGGGAGGAAAGAACAAGGAAAAGAAAAAGGGCACAGGGCACGCGTACAGTCCATCACAGGCTCATGTGAAGATGTTCCAGGAAAACTTCTCGTTCAGTCCCCCAGGACTGATGGATCCTAATTCATAAATCCATTTGGACTCGATGTGAAGCAACTTGCGATCCCTATCCCCTCCTCGTATGTTTCGTGGTACATGGTCTATAATCTGGTGCTTGATATCGTTCAGTGAGTGGCCCATAAGTGCAAAGTGCCTTGCCACGGGCTGTTCAGAGGGCTTGCCCGTCAGTGCTTGCTTAATCGCGGACCTGTGGAGGGCCATCCTCTCTCTAAAAGTTCTAATGGATTTGCCCACGTACACCAGGTGGCATGGGCAGATAAGTATGTATACGATGTGCGTGGTCGTGCAGGTCACAACATGCCTAATTTGAAAAATCCTCTCCTTATGGGGATGTTTGAAGGTAGACCCTACTATCATGTTGTTACATGTGGTGCATTTAGGGCACCTGTAGCACCCTGGTGCTTTGGTGAGGAAGTTGGATGGCCTTTGTATCTCGTCCTGGAATCCCGTGATGTCCGAGTGCACAATGGTGTCCCTTATGCTCTTGCCTCTGGAGAAGCAAAGCATGGGACGTTTTTCTTTAAATACTGGAAGTTTTTTGTCTGAGGCCACTATGGGCCATAAGGCCCTTGCTGCTCTCTGGATCACCGGGCTGGCGGTGCTAAAGGTATTGACAAATGGGATAACAGCTTTGGTTTTCCGCGACGCCGGTCTCAATAAGGTTTCTCTGGGAATGTCCATGACCTCTTTTTTTCTGCAATTGCAACTTGCGGTGGTCATATCCTCGTTGGGCAAACTTGTCTACCATATTATCTAGTTCTTGATCCAAACTGGATCGGTCGCTGATGATCCTGGAGGCCCTTATCATTTGCGATCTAGGGAGTCCATCCTTGAGGGGTCTCGGGTGATGGCTGTTGGCCCTCAATAGGACGTTCTTGTCCGTTGGTTTTGAATATAGGCTGGTGTTTAATATGCCGTCCTTGATTGTTATCCTTACGTCCAGGTAGTTGAGGGACTCCCTACTAGTAGTGTAGGTGTATTTGATGGTAGAGGGTCTCTTGTTTGCATCCTCCATGAGTTGTTCAAACTTTTTGGTTTCTCCTGTCCAGAGTAAGAACAAATCGTCTATATATCTGACGAACATCAAGATATGTTGAGCTATAGCTCTGTCGTCAAAAAACACTGTCTGCTCCTCTTGAAACATAAAGACGTTGGCGAACGATGGGGAGACATTGCTCCCCATCGCACACCCGGTCCTCTGTCGAAAGAATCTGCCGTTGAACATGAAATAATTTCTCTCCAGTGTCAACGTAAGGAGTTGCATGAAGAGACCAATGTCAAGGGCTTCCATCTTCTCTTTCACTAAAAACTCTTTCATCACCTGTAGGCCTTCTGCGTGCGGGATGCTCGTGTATAGACTCTTAACGTCTATCACGCACATTAAAGTCTCTGAGGGAACCTGCCCTATGTCGTTGATACGCTCTAAGAAGCTGGTGGTGTCCTTGATGTAATTATGGTGCTTGACAATCAGCGGTTGCAGGATCCCATCAAGGAATATCGAGATAGGTTGAAAGATGGAGTCCCTTGCAGCGATTATCGGTCTGCCCGGTGGTGATGTTGCACTCTTGTGGATCTTGGGTACC
>NC_086447.1:174065442-174147942 GCF_028390025.1 Pseudophryne corroboree | reverse complement strand
ACACACACACACACACACACACACACAATCCTCACATGAAGCAGAGCTAGGGCTAAGGCTATTGCTAGTGTTTTGCCACCCCCCCTGCAAAATATTAATTATTTCCCTACTTATCATACTTTTTAAAGGGACATTGATCTCTCAAAAAAGCAGCGTGATCACATAATAGTACCCCAAATTCAACTCACGCCACACAGTAGCACAATCTTATTCACAATACAGCGCATGTAGTGCCCATGATTCATATTACACCACATAGTAATGCCCCTTATTCCAGTTACCTCACTCAGTAGTGCCCTTTATTCACATTGCACTACACAATGGTACCCTGTATACATGTTATACCACACACAGGGGTGCTTTAAGAGAGGAGAAGGCCCGTGTGCAGCCTCCTCCTTTTGGGCTTCCTCCTCTGTCCTGACAGCACAGAGAGTCTGAGCCCCATAGGGTTCAGACTATTGTGCATGCCTATATCTCCGGGAAAATGGCACAGCGGTCATTTTCCTAATAATTTCTCTACTGCGCAAGCGCAGAACTCTGTGAAAATGTCTGCTGAGCCATTTTCACAGTGATTTAACAGCAGCTAATGTTGGCGTGGGACTCCGGAGTGGTGAGTATTAAAAAAAAATGGGTGCAGCTGCACCCATTATAGATAAGCCAGTGGCCACACAGTAGTGCCACTTATACATGTAATGCCCACAGTAGTAGTTCCAATTATATGCAGAATGCCCACAGTAGTAGTGCCCCTTACAAATAAGGGCCATAATAGTGGTGCCATTTTACACATAATGATCACAGTAGTGCTGCTTATACACATAATGCCCAAAGTAGTGCCCCTTATACACATCTCTGCCTCTGTCACTCCAGCAGCTCACTGCCTGTGTCCCTCCAGGAGCTCCATGCCCTGTATCCCTCCAGCAGCTTTCCTATCTCTCTGGTCCCTCCAGGCCTCTCTCATTTTGTCTTCAAGATGCACAGAGACTGCTCTTCTTCATGCCTCCTCCTCACTTCAGCAGCAGTGATAGAATGACATCACATATGCCATGCCGGAAAAGGAAGCCACTGGGGCCTGGGGAGGGGATGAATGCTGTCCAATAGACACAGCATCTGTCAGTACCAGGAGAGGTGGGCTGTAAATGGAGGAGGACCATGGAGCCACCTGAACCTGAGGAAGGGGGAGGTGGCTGCGGCTCATCAGTAACACTAGCACCGCCTTGATCATCTATTGATATAGGTGATGGGACAAGTTTTTTTAAATTACTGTGCAAGGTAATGGAGGTGGTGGAACTAGTTCCCCATACCATTACAGGTGGTGGAACTCGGTTCCACCTCGTTCCCCCTCACTTTAACCCCTGTCCACATCTACATAAGGCGGTGTACTTGCATTCTCTTTTTTTTTCCTTCCTACTTGTTTATTGTTGCTACAAGTTCAAACAGTTCTTATATTTCCATTCTTGTCTTATATGACTTTGGTTAGACATACCACCTGCAATACCTTAGGATCAAACTCACCAACCCCTCTTGCTGCCACAGGTTTAAACAATTTGTATGTCTGACCCTTTGTTTTCGGGATTTTATCAGACATATCCTTATCCTTAAGTTCTGCAATACCTCTGGTTCAAAGCTGCTCACCTTAGGGAATGGTACCCTATCTTTGTCAGTCATACGTAACCATTCATTGCAAAAAGCCTCCGTGTGTGATCCATACTTTTCACACATAATAAACCTTGCTGATCCTTTCGGTCGCAATTCTTCAGCCTGAACCCTAGCTACCAAACGCCCACTGCTTGTGCAATTCGATCCCATCGCAGACTTTTTGCCAATAAACGCAATCCCCAATGCACACCGCAGATAGACGGTGAAAGACACCTAGCGCTTTCACTCGCTCCTTCTCCGCTGAGTACCACGACTCACTCCAATAGTGACCACCGCGTACCCAGTGAAGCCCTATCTAGTTTCTATTTACTGGAAGTTGTTAGGAGTGACTTACCTTTTCCAGTAAATATCTGCCGCTGGAGATTTTCCTGAGAGACCAGTGAAAACTCCCTATACTCTTGCGTATGCTCTATACAGCGCTAATGATACAGCGATTTTACGCAAAAGCTCGTAAAAGGGGTATCAAGTTGCGCTATATATCCCACCCACAAACGCGCGGTCCAATCGCACAGCATATAGGTACTTGTTACCTATCTGCCGTACAACCACGGGTCAATGTACAAACTGCGACCCTCAGCTCGGAGCGTAACAAAAAACCTTTTGACTTCAATACTACACAATGCACAATT
The DNA here is from genome assembly GCF_028390025.1 of Pseudophryne corroboree. Taxonomy (NCBI): domain Eukaryota; kingdom Metazoa; phylum Chordata; class Amphibia; order Anura; family Myobatrachidae; genus Pseudophryne; species Pseudophryne corroboree. Next base: position 174,145,657 of record NC_086447.1, on the reverse strand, counting down.
CCCTATTACGCTCCTCTGCAAATCTCCTCACGATTTGCGTATTTCCATTCTATATTAACGTGAGTCAGCCGCCTCATGCCACCAAGCCTTCACTTACTTGGTGTACCACGGGACCTGATTTCCGGGGTTCAAATCCACTCACTCCTACGTTCGCTCACTCAAATACACTTTGGGTTTTTTTTTCTGTACAGAAAATTTTAATTCATTTAGATAGGCAGCTTTACCCCAGAGGTAATACAGTTTTTAAACTAAATTTAGAGTAACCTGCTTTTGAAATCTGATAGTTATGTGCTATTGTATTAAATGTCTACTATCCCACCTTTGAACTAAATGACACTATTGTATAATTTGTACTCAGCGCCCGCATTCTTACGCACTTTGCGTAAACATGCGACCGTGCGTGTCCCTTATGGTGCGTGCGCAGTCCTTTACTTTGTCCGAGACACGTGTACAAAACCCTGCGTCCGCAATAAATCACACAGCTCTATAAATGTGAACAGTACTAATTACTATTGCCCACTAGACACAACTTGTTCTGTATAACCTTTTATGCAGACCTGCATTTGTGTCTTTACACTTACTTCCTTAAAATACTGTTATTTCAAATTTACCTATATAGCAACAAATGTATCCTATTTCACACAGATCTATAATGACTCTAGCAATAATCAATAATTTAAATGATATGATTCAGATTGGATAGCTATCTTGCAGAACATACACTGATATAAATATACACATAATTATAATAATATTATATATATGTACCATTCACTGGTCTCCTATGAGACTCATTTACCCATTCAGTGCTTCTAATTTGCATATCAAAGCTATGTGCATTTGCCTGCCTGTAAAAGTGGTTTTCACTGCTAAGAAAAAGCAGTTACACAGGTTAATTTGCACCTCAATCGCCATCCTATAGCAAACAGAGAGTTAACTAAATCCTGGGAAAGAAGAAGAAAAAAAGTATTTTTTTCTTTTCTTTTTTTGTTTGCAATTTCTCAAACCAAGCCAAGCATCTATCTTACCATTTACTCTCACTAGGCCAAATTGAAACTATTTGTAATTGACTATGGCATGGGTTAAATAAATGCATTGGTAACTCATAAATTGTGCTTGATGTGACCAAGGAAACTGATTATTCTGAGCAGACTGAAAATCAGCTATTTAGAAAATGACCTTCCTAAAATGGCCACTGCTCCTCCCCCTTCCACATCCATGAGGTTTACACAAAATGGTGGACAGGCCATGTGGTTAGTCCAAAATGGAGGACAGACCATGCGGCTTCCTTTGTCACAAAGAAATCACACATTATACAAGCACCAGAAGTTATTCTAGGCCTGAGTTAAAAAAAACTATATCAAGGCTATGCAGCAACTTTTAAACGTACTTTTAAACCTACTTAACAGATAAACAATCCAATCTGAATCAAACACAATATGACTTATTTGAACTTTGTTTTGCAACAATAAAAATACATTTTAGCATCTTAAATATTATGAGAAACGCATTGTCCCTTGAAATTTCATATCATTGGCTTACTGATATCACAATACACTTGGATGTAATTTTCATCAGCATCGCGATGCGTCCATCGGAGCCGGTCGATTACAGCCGCGTTTGTAATGTACAGTGCATCATTAAGACCCTGATATCCTGTAAGAGCCCTCATCTGTGAATGCCAAATTGCTTTCTCACAAATATTTAAAATGCCCGCTCTAATATACGCCAGGCGCATCAAAGCTGCCAATCTGAATGAGTGAATATTTTCTGTACAGAAAAAAACAAAGTGTATTTGAGTGAGTGAAAACGGAGTGAGTGGATTTGAACCCCGGTATTCGGGATCCTGTCGTTTGGATATTTGCTGGAAAGGGTAAGTTACTCCTAGCACTTCCAGTAAATATAAACCAATTAGGTCGACCTCACTGGGTACGCGGTTGTCATTATTGGAGTGAGTCGTGGTACTCAGCGGAGAAAGAGTGGGTGAAAGCGCTCTAAGAACTTTCACCGTCTATCCGTGTCGTGCATTGGGGATTGCGTAAAAGGAAAAAGTCCGCGATGGGATCCAATTGCACGAGCGGTGGACGTATGGTAGCCAGGGTTCAGGTTGAAGAGTCGCGGCCCAAGGGGTCAGCGAGGTTTGTTATGTGTGGAAAATATGGTCCACACACTGAAGACTTTTTGTCTGAATGGGTACGTATGACTGACAAAGATAGGGTACCATTGCCTAAGGTGGGCAGCTTTGAACCGGAGGTATTGCAGAACTTAAGGATAAGGATATGTCTGATAAAATCCAGCAAACAAAGGATTAGACATACAGATTGTTTAAATTTATGGCAGCAAGAGGGGGAGATGCAAAGGTAACTAGCTCGCGCAGCAGGTTCCAAACCTAGCGGGAAAAATAAGATTTTACTTACCGGTAAATCTATTTCTCGTAGTCCGTAGTGGATGCTGGGGACTCCGTCAGGACCATGGGGAATAGCGGCTCCGCAGGAGACAGGGCACAAAAATAAAGCTTTAGGATCAGGTGGTGTGCACTGGCTCCTCCCCCTATGACCCTCCTCCAAGCCTCAGTTAGGATACTGTGCCCGGACGAGCGTACACAATAAGGAAGGATAATGAATCCCGGGTAAGACTCATACCAGCCACACCAATCACACCGTACAACTTGTGATCTGAACCCAGTTAACAGTATGACAAACGTAGGAGCCTCTGAACAGACGTCTCACAACAATAACAACCCGATTTTTTTGTAACAATAACTATGTACAAGTATTGCAGACAATCCGCACTTGGGATGGGCGCCCAGCATCCACTACGGACTACGAGAAATAGATTTATCGGTAAGTAAAATCTTATTTTCTCTGACGTCCTAAGTGGATGCTGGGGACTCCGTCAGGACCATGGGGATTATACCAAAGCTCCCAAACGGGCGGGAGAGTGCGGATGACTCTGCAGCACCGAATGAGAGAACTCCCGGTCCTCTTTAGCCAGGGTATCAAATTTGTAGAATTTTACAAACGTGTTCTCCCCCGACCACGTAGCTGCTCGGCAGAGTTGTAATGCCGAGACCCCCCGGGCAGCCGCCCAGGATGAGCCCACTTTCCTTGTGGAATGGGCCTTGACAGATTTAGGCTGTGGCAGGCCTGCCACAGAATGTGCAAGTTGAATTGTGCTACAAATCCAACGAGCAATCGTCTGCTTAGAAGCAGGAGCACCCAGCTTGTTGGGTGCATACAATATAAACAGCGAGTCAGACTTTCTGACTCCAGCAGTTCTTGAAATATATATTTTCAATGCCCGGACCACGTCCAACAACTTGGAATCCTCCAAATCGCTAGTAGCCGCAGGCACCACAATAGGCTGGTTCAGGTGAAACGCTGACACCACCTTAGGCAGAAAAAGAGGACGCGTCCGCAGTTCTGCCCTGTCCGAATGGAAAATCAGATATGGGCTTTTATAGGATAAAGCCGCCAATTCTGACACTCTCCTGGCTGAAGCCAGGGCCAGTAGCATGGTTACTTTCCATGTAAGATATTTCAAATCCGCCGATTTGAGTGGCTCAAACCAATGGGATTTGAGAAAATCCAAAACTACATTAAGGTCCCACGGAGCCACTGGGGGCACAACCGGGGGCTGTATATGTAGTACTCCTTTTACAAAAGTCTGGACTTCAGGAACTGAAGCCAATTCTTTCTGGAAGAAAATCGACAGGGCCGAAATTTGAACCTTAATGGACCCCAATTTGAGGCCCATAGACAATCCTGTTTGCAGGAAATGTAGGAATCGACCCAATTGAAATTCCTCCGTGGGGGCCTTCCTGGCCTCACACCACGCAACATATTTTTTCCAAATGCGGTGATAATGTTGTGCAGTCACCTCCTTCCTGGCTTTTACCAGTGTAGGAATGACCTCTTCCGGAATGCCTTTTTCCCTTAGAATTCGGCGTTCAACCGCCACGCCGTCAAACGCAGCCGCGGTAAGTCTTGGAATAGACACGGTCCCTGCTGAAGCAGGTCCCGTCTTAGAGGTAGAGGCCACGGATCCTCCGTGAGCATCTCTTGAAGTTCCGGGTACCAAGTTCTTCTTGGCCAATCCGGAGCCACGAGTATCGTTCTTACTCCCCTTTGCCGTATAATTCTCAGTACTTTTGGTATGAGAGGCAGAGGAGGGAACACATACACTGACTGGAACACCCACGGTGTTACCAGAGCGTCCACAGCTATTGCCTGAGGGTCACTTGACCTGGCGCAATACCTGTCCAGTTTTTTGTTGAGGCGGGACGCCATCATATCCACCTTTGGTTTTTCTGCTGAGGAAGTCTGCTTCCCAGTTGTCCACTCCCGGAATGAACACTGCTGACAGTGCTATCACATGATCTTCCGCCCAGCGAAGAATCCTTGCAGCTTCTGCCATTGCTGTCCTGCTTCTTGTGCCGCCCTGTCTGTTTACGTGGGCGACTGCCGTTATGTTGTCCGACTGGATCAACACCGGCTGACCTTGAAGCAGGGGTTTTGCCAGACTTAGAGCATTGTAAATCGCTCTTAGCTCCAGTATGTTTATGTGAAAAGACATCTCCAGGCTTGACCATACTCCCTGGAAGTTTCTTCCCTGTGTGACCGCTCCCCAGCCTCTCAGACTGGCATCCGTGGTCACCAGGACCCAGTCCTGTATGCCGAATCTGCGGCCCTCTAACAGATGAGCACTCTGCAACCACCACAGAAGAGACACCCTTGTCCGTGGTGATAAGGTTATCCGCTGGTGCATCTGCAGATGCGATCCGGACCATTTGTCCAACAGATCCCACTGAAAAGTTCGTGCGTGGAATCTGCCGAATGGAATCGCTTCGTAAGAAGCCACCATCTTTCCCAGGACTCTTGTGCATTGATGCACAGACACTTTTCCTGGTTTTAGGAGGTTCCTGACAAGTTTGGATAACTCCTTGGCTTTCTCCTCCGGAAGAAACACCTTTTTCTGAACCGTGTCCAGAATCATTCCCAGGAACAGCAGACGTGTTGTCGGTGTCAACTGAGATTTTGGAAAATTCAGAATCCACCCGTGTTGTTGCAGCACTAATTGGGTTAGTGCTACTCCGTCCTCCAGCTGTTCTCTGGACCTTGCCCTTATCAGGAGATCGTCCAAGTAAGGGATAATTAATACGCCTCTTCTTCAAAGAAGAATCATCATTTCGGCCATTACCTTGGTAAAGACCCGAGGTGCCGTGGACAATCCAAACGGCAGCGTCTGAAACTGATAATGACAGTTTTGCACCACGAACCTGAGGTACCCTTGATGTGAAGGGCAAATTGGGACATGCAGGTAAGCATCCTTTATGTCCAGGGACACCATAAAGTCCCCTTCTTCCAGATTCGCTATCACTGCTCTGAGTGACTCCATCTTGAATTTGAATTTCTGTATGTACAGATTCAAAGATTTCAGATTTAGAATAGGTCTTACCGAGCCGTCCGGCTTCGGTACCACAAATAGCGTGGAGTAATACCCTTTTCCTTGTTGTAGGAGGGGTACCTTGACTATCACCTGCTGAAAAAACAGCTTGTGAATGGCTTCCAATACCGTCGCCCTGTCTGAGGGAGACGTTGGCAAAGCAGACTTTAGGAACCGGCGAGGGGGAGACTTCTCGAATTCCAACCTGTAACCCTGAGATACTACCTGCAGGATCCAGGGGTCCACCTGTGAGCAAGCCCACTGTGCGCTGAAATTCTTGAGTCGACCCCCCACTGCTCCTGAGTCCGCTTGTAAAGCCCCAGCGTCATGCTGAGGGCTTTGCAGAACCCTGGGAGGGCTTCTGTTCCTGGGCAGGGGCAGCTTGCTGTCCTCTCTTACCCCTTCCTCTGCCCCGGGGCAGATATGACTGTCCTTTTGCCCGCTTGTTCTTATAGGACCGAAAGGACTGCGGCTGAAAAGACGGTGTCTTTTTCTGTTGGGAGGGGGTCTGAGGTAAAAAGGTGGATTTTCCGTCAGTTGCCGTGGCCACCAGATCCGATAGACCGACGCCAAATAATTCCTCCCCTTTATACGGCAATACTTCCATATGTCGTTTAGAATCCGCATCACCTGACCACTGTCGTGTCCATAAACTTCTTCTGGCAGATATGGACATCGCATTTACTCTCGATGCCAGAGTGCAAATATCCCTCTGAGCATCTCGCATATAAAGAAAAGCATCCTTTAATTGCTCTATAGTCAATAAAATACTGTCCCTATCCAGGGTATCAATATTTTCAGTCAGGGAATCCGACCAGACCACCCCAGCACTGCACATCCAGGCTGAGGCGATGGCTGGTCGCAGTATAACACCAGTATGTGTGTATATACTTTTTAGGGTAGTTTCCAGCCTCCTATCAGCTGGATCCTTGAGGGCGGCCGTATCAGGAGACGGTAACGCCACTTGTTTTGATAAGCGTGTGAGCGCCTTATCCACCCTAGGGGGTGTTTCCCAGCGCGCCCTAACCTCTGGCGGGAAAGGGTATAATGCCAATAACTTTTTTGAAATTAGCACTTTTCTATCTGGGTTAACCCACGCTTCATCACATACATCATTCAATTCCTCTGATTCAGGAAAAACTACAGGTAGTTTTTTCACCCCCCACATAATACCCCTTTTTGTGGTACTTGCAGTATCAGAGATATGCAAAGCCTCCTTCATTGCCGTGATCATATAACGTGTGGCTCTACTTGAAAATACGTTTGTTTCTTCACCGTCGACACTAGATTCAGTGTCCGTGTCTGGGTCTGTGTCGACCGACTGAGGTAAAGGGCGTTTTACAGCCCCTGACGGTGTCTGAGACGCCTGGGCAGGTACCAACTGGTTTTCCGGCCGTCTCATGTCGTCAACTAATCTTTGTAATGTGCTGACATTATCACGTAATTCCATAAACAAAGCCATCCACTCCGGTGTCGACTCCCTGGGGGGTGACATCACCATTATCGGCAATTGCTCTGCCTCCACACCAACATCGTCCTCATACATGTCGACACACACGTACCGACACACAGCAGACACACAGGGAATGCTCTTATCGAAGACAGGACCCCACTAGCCCTTTGGGGAGACAGAGGGAGAGTTTGCCAGCACACACCCAAGCGCTATAATATATATGGGAACAACCTTATATAAGTGTTGTATCCTTATAGCAGCTTAAATATATCAAATATCGCCAAAAAAGGTGCCCCCCCTCTCTGTTTTACCCTGTTTCTGTAGTGCAGTGCAGGGGAGAGTCCTGGGAGCCTTCCTCACAGCGGAGCTGAGCAGGAAAATGGCGCTGTGTGCTGAGGAGAATAAGCCCCGCCCCCTATTCCGGCGGGCTTTTCTCCCGGAGTTTGAGATATCTGGCATGGGTTTAATACATTCATATAGCCTCAAGGGCTATATGTGATGTATTTTTTAGCCATAAAAGGTATTATACATTGCTGCCCAGGGCGCCCCCAGCAGCGCCCTGCACCCTCCGTGACCTATGGTGTGAAGTGTGTGACAACAATGGCGCACAGCTGCAGTGCTGTGCGCTACCTTCATGAAGACTGAAAAGCCTTCTGCCGCCGGTTTCTGGACCTTCAATCTTCAGCATCTGCAAGGGGGGTCGGCGGCGCGGCTCCGGGACGAACCCCAGGGTGAGACCTGTGTTCCGACTCCCTCTGGAGCTAATGGTGTCCAGTAGCCTAAGAAGCCAATCCATCCTGCACGCAGGTGAGTTGAACTTCTCTCCCCTAAGTCCCTCGATGCAGTGAGCCTGTTGCCAGCAGGACTCACTGAACATAAAAAAACCTAAAAACTTTTTCTAAGCAGCTCCTTAAGAGAGCCACCTAGATTGCACCCTGCTCGGACGGGCACAAAAACCTAACTGAGGCTTGGAGGAGGGTCATAGGGGGAGGAGCCAGTGCACACCACCTGATCCTAAAGCTTTATTTTTGTGCCCTGTCTCCTGCGGAGCTGCTATTCCCCATGGTCCTGACGGAGTCCCCAGCATCCACTTAGGACGTCAGAGAAACAATGGTGACCGCACCACCACCACCACCACCATATATTGTTGGGGAGAAAGTGGCTACAAGCAATGGTGCATTGGTACAGGATAGGAATGTGATTGATGAATGTACTAATGCTAACCCTTGCCAGTTGTATCCCATTTTAAATTTTCCCCAGGATTGTGAGCAGGAAGATGAGCCCAGCACGATATCGGCACTCTCTCTAGCAGCCACCATACAAGATACTCAGGTGGGCACGGCGAAACCATCAAGAATTGTAGCAAGGCCCCCTAGTGGAGGGATAAGTGAGGTTGTGTCCACAGGTAAGTACGGTACCATACATTATGCAGAAACTATAGCTCCTCACATTATAGAATCAAACCAGAATGATGTAATTGAATTAAATCCTGTCAGGGTAATTGCAGTTCCCATCGGGAAAACAGACAATCAGGGAGTAACTCCCATCAGGAACATTGCCATGCATTGTCCATGGTCCCGAGCAGAGTTAAGGTCAATTATGTCTGAATTTCCTGATCCCAGAAAAGATCTAGTCGGATGCAAGAGATTCATTAAAGAGTTAGGTAACGCCCATGAGCCCACAAATAAAGATTGGTGAACAGTGCTACGAGTGTGTTTACCCTCAAATATTGACACCACGAAATTCATAGCAGACAGTAAGTTAGATGCAGACGTACCTCTCACTGATTAATACAATCAGGAGAACATAAAGCAAATCAATCTGCAACTAGGAGTGTATTTCCCTACTGTTGTCAAATGGAATAAAATTTTCTCCATAAGACAAAAGGAAGGTGAAATGGCATCCGAATATTTCCATCGAGCACTGCAGGAAATGGCTAGATACACTGGGATCAAGTACATTAAAGATAATGCACATCACAGGGAGGTAGCTGTTACTGTATTAATGGATGGGTTAAAGGAGGCATTAAGAACAAGAGTACAAACCTCTCTACCTAACAGGAGAGGTATCTCGGTGGCTGCATTGAGAGAGTCCACTATCGAGCACGACCCGAACATCAGTAAGCACAGGGAGTTTCAGGGGGATAAGCTGATGACAGTAAGTATAAATGCTCTTACAACAAAACCCCATCAGCCAAAACCCCAGACCCCTGATGGTAAGCCACGTGTAGTAATATGTTATAATTGTCAGAAGGAAGGACATTACTCGAAGGAATGTAATAAAGGTACACACAACGTATACCGACCCCCTAGACCAGAATACGAACCACACTACAATTCACATAATTGGGATCAGGGACCATATAGAAGAGATTATGAGCCACATAGAGGGGTAACAAGGAGGTACCCAACAAGGAGGGACTGGCAGGCCTCCTAAAAACCACAGCTACCACCCTCACATATTGTAGCTGCCAATGCGCTGCGAGACGGTACCAATACACAATAGGGGTTGGGCCACACCTGTAGTCTGCAGCAAGTGAAATTGATTGTTAGCCTTGGTAGCGAACCTGAGGTCACGGTTGATGTGGCTGGTGTACCATTACCATTTCTTGTAGATACAGGGGCGGCCAGGTCAGTCTTGAATTCCACATCAGGTATAAAGACCACGGGAAAAATGATTTCGGCAATGGGAGTAACAGGAACGGTGCAACAATACCCTTTGAGTAGACCTGCAGAGATTACGATAGGGCCCTTGCAAACCAAACATTCTTTTCTGTTGGCTGCATCGGCTCCGACTAATCTACTCGGCAGAGACTTATTGTGTAAAATGCGGTGTGTCATATATTGTACTCCTGAGGGTGTCTTCTTGGATATACCTGAGAACCACGCTCAAGAAGTGCAAGATATATTAGACACCCCTCAAAAGCTAATGTCACATTCTACTGTTATAGACAAGTGTCCATCAAAGGTAGAGGAAATGATCTCACAAATACCGGGTTCCCTTTGGACCAAAGATGGACAAGACACTGGATTGATGGCGAATGTAGCTCCAGTAGTAGTACAAGTAAAAGATGGTAGGATAGCTCCAAAAATCCCTCAGTATCCTCTGAAGCCAGAGGTAGAACTAGGAGTGTACCCCGTCATAGAGCGGCTGCTACAGCAGGGCATCCTAGTCAGGACGTCCAGCACCGCCAATAGTCCCATCTTCCCTGTGAAAAAGAGTGGGGGGAGGGGTTACAGGCTAGTGCAGGTTCTAAGGGGGATAAACAAGATAGTTGAGAACCAATTCCCCATAGTGCCCAATCCAGCTGTCATCCTCATGCAAATTCCCTCTACTGCAAAATTCTTCACTGCCATTGACCTCTGTTCTGCTTTATTTTCTGTCCCTCTTCACCCTGACAGCCAGTACCTTTTTGCCTTTACATACAGGGGAGTACAGTACACATGGACTCATCTTCCCCAAGGTTTCATTGACAGCCCAAGTATTTTCTCCCAGGCTTTGCATGACTGTTTACAATCCTTTCAACCTGAGAGTGGATCAGTACTAATACAGTATGTTGATGACTTATTGTTGTGTTCTGACTCACTCGAATCGTCCTTGAAAGACAGGAAACAGCTTCTGTTTCATCTTTCCCAAACGGGACACAAGGTTTCAAAGGAGAAGTTGCAGTTGTGCCGGACCAGGGTCAAATATTTGGGACATTGCTTGACTCAAGGACGTAGACATCTCACTGCTGACAGAATACAGGCGATTCGCGACATGACTCTGCCACAAACTCAGCAACAGATCTGCACTTTCCTTGGAATGTGTGGGTACTGTCGAAACTGGATTCCGGGGTTCTCTATACTGGCTTTACCTTTGCAAGAAATGATCTCTTCAAACAAACCGGAACGGATCTCTTACACAGATAAGTCCGAACTGGCGTTTGAGAGACTCAAACAGTGCCTATCACAGGCACCTGCATTAGGTATGCAAGATTATGAGAAGCCCTTTGAATTGTACGGTACAGAAAGTGCGGGGTGCGCGGCAGGGGTTTTAACTCAGAGACATGGTGATGCCAGCAGACCGGTAGCTTACTACAGTGCACAGTTGGGCACTGTAGCGCGGTCTCTCCCCACTTGCTTGCGAAGTGTTGCAGCGATAGCTTTGCTGGTAAGTAAAAGCGAGGACATAGTGTTAGGACATGACCTGACCATTCATACACCTCATGCAGTATCAGCCTTACTAAACTCAGCCCAAACCAGACATGTCTCATCTGCTCGGTTTACAAAGTGGGAATTATCACTGATGGCCCCGGTAAACATCACCATTAAGAGATGCAGCTCACTAAATCCTGCAACCTACTTGCCCAGTGTGCCTGGACAGGCACAAAGGGTGGAGGATGAGTATGTTGGTGAAGGAGGATTTAGTGCAGATACTGATACGCATGATTGTATGGAATACCTGAATCAGACTTTCACAGCGAGACCTGACATCAGTGACAACCCACTGGAAGGAGTAGACTTTACCTTCTACACTGACGGTAGTTGCCACAGACAGACATAATCGGGAGACTTGTGCACTGGATATGCAGTTGTAGATGACGAAGGTATCATAAAAGCTGAACCCCTGGGCTCACCGCACTCAGCACAAGTTGCTGAGTTGGTCGCCCTAACCAGAGCGTGTGAATTGGCCAAGGGTAAGTCAGCTAATATATACACAGATTCTAGGTACGCCTTTGGAGTAGTGCATGATTTTGGGGCCCTATGGCGCCTCAGAAATTTCATGACGGCAGCTGGCACACCTGTAGCGCATGCGTCCCACATCAAAAGGCTTTTGATAGCAATACGGGAACCAGAGTGGCTGTTATCAAGTGCAAAGAACACACTTACAACCAAGACCCAATTTCAATTGGTAACAGCCGGGCAGATGAAGCTGCTAACTCAGCAGCAAGCACCCCCGTACAAACGAACATCACATCACTGATTACATTAAACACGATCAACACACAACAATTAATCGAAATGCAAAATTTGTGTTCCCTACAGGAAAAGGCAGTCTGGAGGGCAAAGGAGTATGGCCAGGAGTCCTCAGGACTGTGGACAGGTGGACACGGTAAGCCGGTGGCCCCCAGAGCATATCTTCCAAGCCTAGCTGAGGCGGCACACGGTCTGACTCATCTGGGCAAAGAGGGTATGTGCAAGTTGGTAAGAACCTACTGGTGTGCGCCAGGATTCTCTTCTCATGCAGGTAAGAGAGCAATGACATGTTTTACTTGCTTGAAGAAGAATATTGGAAAGACAATACCAACAGAGTCATCCCATATCCCTCCTACAGACGGGCCTTTTCAGGTAATACAAATCGATTTCATACAGTTACCACCCTTTAGGAATTTTAAATATGTGTTAGTTTATATTGATGTATTTTCCAACTGGGTAGAAGCGTACCCTGCTGTCACAAATACTGCTACGTTCACTGTAAAGAAAATTGTGCAGGAATTTGTGTGTAGATATGGTATCCCTAGAATAATTGAAAGTGACAGGGGTACCCATTTTACAGGTGAAGTCTTTCAGGTCATGTGCAAACTGATGGGAATTAATAGCAAGCTGCATACTCCGTACCGTCCACAGGCGAGTGCAAAGGTAGAGAGAGTGAACAGCACTATTAAGAACAAGCTGAGCAAATTAATGGCTGAAACTGGATTGTTGTGTCCAGAAGCTTTGCCACTAGTGTTGTACAGCATCAGAACCACTCCCAGGTCTCCCCTTAACTTATCACCCTTTGAAATTCTTCTTGGTCGACAACCTCATGTAATGATAGACCCCCAGGATGATTTGAAATGTAATAATGAAGTGACTGTGAAATATTTGGTTGGGATGAGCCAGCAGTTGAGAAAATAAGAATTTACTTACCGATAATTCTATTTCTCGTAGTCCGTAGTGGATGCTGGGAACTCCGTAAGGACCATGGGGAATAGCGACTCCGCAGGAGACTGGGCACAAAAGAAAAGCTTTAGGACTACCTGGTGTGCACTGGCTCCTCCCCCTATGACCCTCCTCCAAGCCTCAGTTAGGATACTGTGCCCGGACGAGCGTACACAATAAGGAAGGATTTTGAATCCCGGGTAAGACTCATACCAGCCACACCAATCACACCGTACAACTTGTGATATGAACCCAGTTAACAGCATGATAACAGAGGAGCCTCTGGATAGATGGCTCACAACAACAATAACCCGATTTGTTAACAATAACTATGTACAAGTATTGCAGATAATCCGCACTTGGGATGGGCGCCCAGCATCCACTACGGACTACGAGAAATAGAATTATCGGTAAGTAAATTCTTATTTTCTCTGACGTCCTAGTGGATGCTGGGAACTCCGTAAGGACCATGGGGATTATACCAAAGCTCCCAAACGGGCGGGAGAGTGCGGATGACTCTGCAGCACCGAGTGAGAAAACTCCAGGTCCTCCTCAGCCAGAGTGTCAAATTTGTAAAATTTCACAAAAGTATTTGACCCTGACCAAGTAGCAGCTCGGCAAAGTTGTAAAGCCGAGACCCCTCGGGCAGCCGCCAAAGATGAGCCCACCTTCCTTGTGGAGTGGGCTTTTACAGATTTTGGCTGTGGCAGGCCGGCCACAGAATGCGCAATCTGAATTGTACTACAAATCCAGCGAGCAATAGTCTGCTTAGAAGCAGGAGCACCCAGCTTGTTGGGTGCGTACAGGATAAATAGCGAGTCAGATTTTCTGACTCCAGCCGTCCTGGAAACATATATTTTCAGGGCCCTGACAACGTCTAGCAACTTGGAGTCCTCCAAGTCCTTAGTAGCCGCAGGTACCACAATAGGCTGGTTCAGATGAAACGCTGAAACCACCTTTGGGAGAAATTGAGGACGAGTCCTCAATTCTGCCCTGTCCGTATGAAAAATCAGGTAAGGGCTTTTACAGGATAAAGCCGCCAATTCTGACACACGCCTGGCTGAAGCCAGGGCCAACAGCATGACCACTTTCCATGTGAGATATTTTAAGTCCACAGTGTTGAGTGGTTCAAACCAATGTGATTTTAGGAAACCCAAAACAACATTCAGATCCCAGGGTGCCACTGGAGGCACAAAAGGAGGCTGTATATGTAGCACTCCCTTAACAAACGTCTGGACTTCAGGCACTGAAGCCAGTTCTCTCTGAAAGAAAATCGACAGGGCCGAAATCTGGACCTTAATGGATCCTAATTTTAGGCCCATAGACACTCCTGCTTGCAGGAAATGCAGGAATCGACCCAGTTGAAATTCCTCCGTCTGGGCCTTTTTGGCCTCGCACCACGCAACATATTTCCGCCAGATGCAGTGATAATGCTTTGCGGTTACATCCTTTCTGGCTTTTATCAAAGTAGGGATGACTTCATCTGGAATGCCTTTTTCCTTTAGGATCCGGCGTTCAACCACCATGCCGTCAAACGCAGCCGCGGTAAGTCTTGGAACAGACAGGGTCCCTGCTGGAGCAGGTCCCTTCTCAGAGGTAGAGGCCACGGGTCCTCTGTGAGCATTTCTTGAAGTTCCGGGTACCAAGTCCTTCTTGGCCAATCCGGAGCCACGAGAATAGTTCTTACTCCTCCCCGCCGTATAATCCTCAGCACCTTGGGTATGAGAGGCAGAGGAGGGAACACATACACTGACTGGTACACCCACGGTGTTACCAGAGCGTCCACAGCTATTGCTTGAGGGTCCCTTGACCTGGCGCAATACCTGTCCAGTTTTTTGTTGAGGCGGGACGCCATCATGTCCACCTTTGGTTTTTCCCAATGGTTTACAATCATGTGGAAGACTTCTGGGTGAAGTCCCCACTCTCCCGGGTGGAGGTCGTGCCTGCTGAGGAAGTCTGCTTCCCAGTTGTCCACTCCCGGAATGAACACTGCTGAGAGTGCTATCACATGATTTTCCGCCCAGCGAAGAATCCTTGCAGCTTCTGCCATTGCCCTCCTGCTTCTTGTGCCGCCCTGTCTGTTTACGTGGGCGACTGCCGTGATGTTGTCCGACTGGATCAGCACCGGCTGACCTTGAAGCAGAGGTCTTGCTTGGCTCAGAGCATTGTAAATGGCTCTTAACTCCAGGATATTTATGTGAAGTGATGTCTCCAGGCTTGACCACAAGCCCTGGAAGTTTCTTCCCTGTGTGACTGCTCCCCAGCCTCGCAGGCTGGCATCTGTGGTCACCAGGACCCAGTCCTGAATGCCGAATCTGCGGCCCTCTAGAAGATGAGCACTCTGCAACCACCACAGGAGAGACACCCTTGTCCTTGGGGACAGGGTTATCCGCCGATGCATCTGAAGATGCGATCCGGACCAATTGTCCAGCAGGTCCCACTGGAATGTTCTTGCGTGGAATCTGCCGAATGGGATTGCTTCGTAGGAAGCCACCATATTTCCCAGGACCCTTGTGCATTGATGCACTGATACTTGGCCTGGTTTTAGGAGGTTTCTGACTAGCTCGGATAACTCTCTGGCTTTCTCTTCCGGGAGAAACACCTTTTTCTGGACTGTGTCCAGGATCATCCCTAGGAATAGAAGACGTGTCGTCGGGATCAGCTGCGATTTTGGGATATTGAGAATCCAACCGTGCTGCCGCAGCACTACTTGAGATAGTGCTACTCCGACTACCAACTGTTCCTCGGATCTTGCCCTTATCAGGAGATCGTCCAAGTAAGGGATAATTAAAACTCCTTTCCTTCGAAGGAGTATCATCATTTCGGCCATTACTTTGGTAAAGACCCGGGGCGCCGTGGACAATCCAAACGGCAGCGTCTGAAACTGATAGTGGCAGTTCTGTACCACAAACCTGAGGTACCCTTGGTGAGAAGGGTAAATTGGGACATGGAGGTAAGCATCCTTGATGTCCAGAGACACCATATAATCCCCTTCTTCCAGGTTCGCGATCACCGCTCTGAGTGACTCCATCTTGAATTTGAACCTCTGTATGTAAGTGTTCAAAGATTTTAGATTTAAAATAGGTCTCACCGAGCCATCCGGCTTCGGTACCACAAACAGCGTGGAATAATACCCCTTTCCCTGTTGCAGGAGGGGTACCTTGATTATCACCTGCTGAGAATACAGCTTGTGAATGGCTTCCAATACCGCCTCCCTGTCGGAAGGAGACGTCGGTAAGGCAGACTTTAGGAAACGGCGGGGGGGAGACGTCTCGAATTCCAATTTGTACCCCTGAGATACCACCTGAAGGATCCAGGGGTCCACTTGTGAGTGAGCCCACTGCGCGCTGAAATTCTTGAGACGGGCCCCCACCGTGCCTGAGTCCGCTTGTAGAGCCCCAGCGTCATGCTGAGGACTTGGCAGAAGCGGGAGAGGGCTTCTGTTCCTGGGAACTGGCTGTTTGCTGCTGCCTTTTTCCTCTCCCTCTGTCACGGGGCAGAAATGAGGAGCCTTTTGCCTGCTTGCCCTTATGGGGCCGAAAGGACTGCGCCTGATAATACGGCGTCTTCTTATGTTGAGAGGCTACCTGGGGTAAAAATGTGGATTTCCCAGCAGTTGCCGTGGACACTAGGTCCGATAGACCTAACCCAAATAACTCCTCCCCTTTATAAGGCAATACTTCCATATGCCTTTTGGAATCAGCATCACCTGACCACTGCCGCATCCATAACCCTCTTATGGCAGATATGGACAGCGCACTTACTCTTGATGCCAGTCGGCAAATATCCCTCTGTGCATCACGCATATATAAAAATGCATCTTTTAAATGCTCTATAGTCAGTAAAATACTGTCCCTATCCAGGGTATCAATATTTTCAGTCAGGGAATCCGACCAAGCCACCCCAGCACTGTACATCCAGGCTGAGGCGATTGCTGGTCGCAGTACAACACCCGTGTGAGTGTATATACATTTTAGGATATTCTCCTGCTTTCTGTCAGCAGGTTCCTTAAGGGCGGCCGTATCAGGAGACGGTAGTGCCACCTGTTTAGACAAGCGTGTGAGCGCTTTATCCACCCTAGGGGGTGTTTCCCAACGTGCCCTATCCTCTGGCGGGAAGGGGTATGATGCCAATAACCTTTTAGGAATTATCAGTTTTTTATCGGGAGAAACCCACGCTTCATCACACACTTCATTTAATTCCTCAGATGCAGGAAAAACTACAGGTAGTTTTTTCTCACCAAACATAATACCCTTTTTAGTGGTACTTGTACTATCAGAAATGTGTAAAACATTTTTCATTGCCTCAATCATGTAACGTGTGGCCCTACTGGAAGTCACATTCGTCTCTTCATCGTCGACACTGGAGTCAGTATCCATGTCGGCGTCTGTATCTGCCATCTGAGGTAGCGGGCGTTTTAGAGCCCCTGATGGTCTTTGAGACGCCTGGACAGGCACAAGCTGAGTAGCCGGCTGTCTCATGTCATCAACCGTCTTTTGTAAAGAGCTGACACTTTCACGTAATTCCTTCCATAAGCCCATCCACTCAGGTGTCGACTCCCTAGGGGGTGACATCTCCATTATAGGCAATTGCTCCGCCTCCACATCATTTTCCTCCTCATACATGTCGACACAGTCGTACCGACACACAGCACACACACAGGGAATGCTCTGATAGAGGACAGGACCCCACTAGCCCTTTGGGGAGACAGAGGGAGAGTATGCCAGCACACACCAGAGCGCTATATATATGTTGGGATAACACTATACAGAGTGTTTTTCCCCTTATAGCTGCTGTTTATATTATACTGCGCCTAATTAGTGCCCCCCCTCTTGTTTTACCCTTTTCTGTAGTGCAGGACTGCAGGGGAGAGTCAGGGAGACGTCCTTCCAGTGGAGCTGTGAGGGAAAATGGCGCCAGTGTGCTGAGGAGATAGGCTCCGCCCCCTTCTCGGCGGACTTTTCTCCCGCTTTTTTCAGGAATCTGGCAGGGGTTAATATACATCCATATAGCCCTGGGGGTTATATGTGATGTATTTTAGCCAGCCAAGGTGTTCATATTGCTGCTCAGGGCGCCCCCCCCCAGCGCCCTGCACCCATCAGTGACCGGAGTGTGTGGTGTGCATGAGGAGCAATGGCGCACAGCTGCAGTGCTGTGCGCTACCTTGGTGAAGACTGATGTCTTCTGCCGCCGATTTTCCGGACTTCTTCTTGCTTCTGGCTCTGTAAGGGGGCCGGCGGCGCGGCTCTGGGACCGGACTCCGAGGCTGGGCCTGTGTTCGGTCCCTCTGGAGCTAATGGTGTCCAGTAGCCTAAGAAGCCCAAGCTGGCTGCAAGCAGGCATAGAAACATAGAAACATAGAATTTGTCGGCAGATAAGAACCACTTGGCCCATCTAGTCTGCCCCTTTTTTTTTTTTATATATTATTTTTTTTTTATCACTAACCTTATTTGTTCCTTATTTCTTTGTAAGGATATCCTTATGTCTATCCCATGCATGTTTAAATTGCTCTACTGTCTTAGCCTCTACCACCTCTGATGGGAGGCTATTCCACTTGTCCACTACCCTTTCTGTGAAATAATTTTTCCGCAAATTTCCCCTGAACCTCCCCCCCTCCAGTCTCAGTGCATGTCCTCGTGTCCTATTGCTTCTCTTCATTTGGAGAATGTTTCCCTCCTGGACTTTGTTAAAACCCTTCATATATTTGAAAGTTTCTATCATGTCCCCCCTTTCTCTTCTCTGCTCCAAACTATACATATTGAGATTTCTTAGTCTTTCTGGGTATGTTTTGTGATGTAGGCCATGCACCATTTTAGTTGCCCTCCTTTGTACAGTTTCTAATGTATTAATATCCTTTTGAAGATATGGCCTCCAGGGCAGGTTCGCTTCTTCTCCCCTTAGTCCCTCGATGCAGTGAGCCTGTTGCCAGCAGGTCTCACTGAAAATAAAAAACCTAAAACTAACTTTTCCTAAGAAGCTCAGGAGAGCCCCCTAGATTGCACCCAGCTCGGTCGGGCACAAAAATCTAACTGAGGCTTGGAGGAGGGTCATAGGGGGAGGAGCCAGTGCACACCAGGTAGTCCTAAAGCTTTTCTTTTGTGCCCAGTCTCCTGCATTATGCCTGGGGATTATGTGGATTCGAAATTTCTTACGCTCAGGTCGCCTCATAGACAGGTGGGAAGGACCATACCAAGTCTTGTTAACCAGCACGACAGCTTTGAAGGTCACCGAAAGAGAGACTTGGGTCCACTGGTCCCACTGCAAGAAGGTCGCTGACCCAGAGAGAACTCATGACAAAGAGCAGAGTGTAGAGAATCTCGTATCACTGGAGTGTTTGTTCCGGGAAAGTTGAGAGGCAGGACTGTTGAAGGGCATCTGAGCACAGAGAGCAACACGATCTAGAACGGTTGTCGCACCATTTTCTTTTTTCACCTCCCCCTGCATTTTCCTTTCTTTTCTCCTTCTTATTTTCCTCCTATCCCCTAACGAAATGGATCGATCACAAGAGATTGCGTTTCGGGTTCTGTTAGTAATTCTGGTTTTGATCAGGACAGTTTGTTTTGGTGAGGGTCCCAGAGAGGTCAAGCAGGGATCTGGAATGGGTTCTGATGGCGAGTATGAATTTGTAGGATCTCAGGAGCAGCACATCACTCTAGTTAAGGCTGGCATCAGTAAGCGCTCTGGTAGTCAGGGAGCTCGGAGGCACTGTGAAGGGTTATTGTCTGATGAATATTGTATTTGTAGGAATTGTGAGAATATAGTAGAGGATGGGTGCATCCAGAGATGTCAGTTCAACCTTAATATCAATAAATAGTGGCAAACTGCTCTAATCAAGCTGGTAACAAATCTCAGGTGCTGCGGGAGGGGGTTACTCTAGACAAGAAAACAAAAGGGATTTTTCCCACGCACTCTGCTGGCTGTTAGTAAGAAGAGCTCTTCGTTACATATGTTTTGCAAAAGATATGATAAGCCTCCAGGCCACTTCACGGCTGCTCTATTACTGGAGGTCCCTAACTAAGCATAAGTCCAGGGTTTGGACCCCACAAAGTCGGCTCAGGCCCGACCACCCTAGGGCAGCACACCATTGAGATACTAAAGTGTTAATATGTGTTAAGAAAGAAGCAGAAGCTATGGGTTAGAAAGTGCTACAAAAATAAGGTTGTTAATAAAAATACTCAAAAGAGTAATATTAGTGGAAAAATAGGAGTATTACATAAGTGCTAAATAAATAATATGGCGTGCTACCCCAAGGTAGCCCAGTCACACCAGACCTGGGGTGCACCACTCCCCAAACTCACACACAGCATAATAATAATAATAACATCCACTATGGGTCATACAATTGCTTAATGTACGGCCACATGATAATGGCACATACAAAACATATCCAGATTGAGAGCTAGCTTACCTGGAGGCACCCCTGTATCCTCCAAATGGCACCACAGGACCCAGCATGCCCTCCTAATGCTGGCACCATCTATGCCTCACTGAACTGCAATAAATAGTGGCAAACTGCTCTAATCAAGCAGGTAACAAATCTCAGGTGCTGCGGGAGGGGGTTACTCTAGACAAGAAAACAAAAGGGATTTTTCCCACGCACTCTGCTGGCTGTTAGTAAGAAGAACTATATACTATGTAATAATAGAAAATTTAGAGCTCTTCGTTACATATGTTTTGCAAAAGATATGATAAGCCTCCAGGCCACTTCACGGCTGCTCTATTACTGGAGGTCCCTAACTAAGCACAAGTCCAGGGTTTGGACCCCACAAAGTTGGCTCAGTCCCGACCACCCTAGGGCAGCACACCATTGAGATACTAAAGTGTTAATATGTGTTAAGAAAGAAGCAGAAGCTATGGGTTAGAAAGTGCTACAAAAATAAGGTTGTTAATAAAAATACTCAAAAGAGTAATATTAGTGGAAAAATAGGAGTGTTACATAAGTGCTAAATAAATAATATGGCGTGCTACCCCAAGGTAGCCCAGTCACACCAGACCTGGGGGGTACCACTCCCCAAACTCACACACAGCATATCAACATGGACCGCCATCCGTTGAGTGATTAACACTCACTAGTGGGTAAGGTCTTAAACCAGACAGAATGCTGGGTGTGCTCACAAGTACCTCAAGGTCAGAGTAAGTCAGGATTAGTACCATACCCTTTAGCAATAGATGAGGTACTCGAATTGCGGGGTGGGAGACCGGTGGACAAGAAATTCAATATCTCTAGGCCCCCTAGTTTGAAGCTCCACCAGTATCATGTAGACAGGTCCTTATTGTGTTTTAATATTTCCAATTACCGAAAACCGGGAAATTGGGAAGTGACGTGGAATAACCAGACAATGACCTTTTCACACAGAGCTTATAGGATACCCATAGACTCTGAACTTGTACGCCAAATAGCCAACAGTGGGAGGTATTTTCGGTATAGGTATACTCGTGGAAGCAAGACCATGTGGGTTGGAAAAGTATCGTCAGGGTATTGTGCTCATATCATCCAGCCCGATACTGAGCAGATGGGAGAACTAGGGATTGGTTTCTTTACTTGGAAAATTTGTAATATGGTGATGTTATATTTTGTCCCCTATGTTCTCCCAGATGATGCCTATTTCATATGTGGGAGGAAGGCGTACAAGTGGCTTGCCCCGAGCTCAGAGGGATTGTGTTATATTGGGAGTACTACCGGAGGTCATGACCATAACCCATGATAAAATGAAAGACGTTCACCGCAGTGCTCAGGCTCCTTATACTCATACTCACTATGAACACATCATCAAGCGACACCTCATAGATAGGGCAGAGCACACAGCCTCTGATTTGATCCACGAATCCACCGGGATTCAGTTCCTTCTTGCATTAGACATTACCCGTACTGCCAGAGGAACTATAAATTATAGGTATATCCATGCGCTAGCGAACTTGATAGGTAATATCACTGAGATGTATGACGACACCTTCAGGTATACGGGAGTTACAAGCTTACAAGAAGGAACTGATTCAACACAGAATGGTCCTTAATTATGTCACAGCCGTGACAGGTGGGTACTGTGTTACTCTGGCAACTTAATATGGTGTGAAGTGCTGTACGTATATTACAAACAGCACTGACGACCCAACGGAGATCATCGATCAAAAGATGTACGATATCTTGCAGTTGAAATGGGAGTTCAGGAGGAAGCACAACCTTACCTTAGCGACTGTGAGTAATGAACTGACCGGCTGGGTCTCATGGTTGAACCCACGCAAATGGTTCTCAGGTTTAGGAGAGTGGGCTCAAAATGTCATTATGAGTGTGGGGAAGTTTCTCCTTTGTATCCTGGGAGTCGTCATAATTATTGGTTCGATATTTAGGTGTGTTCAAATTCTAATGCGGCTCAAGCACGGCACAAATTTGATGAGTCTAAGGAGCGAGGGCGCTGTTATAGCAGCAGATTTAATTTCACACCCATCCATAGAGACAGTGTTATGATAAGGATTGCAAATGAATTTCATGGCCTGTTTCTTTCACCCGTTTTTCTTTGTCTCCCCCTCTGCTCAGATACATCCATCCGGAAAAGACGTCAGCCCTACCCAAAATGTTTATGTGAATGTATTTTTATATATGTGTCTTATCTTCATCTCTGCAACGTCCAGCTAATGGCACACATAGTCGACAGGTGATATCCACATATACTAGCACTCACATATGTTTCCCCATCCATGTATCATCAACTAAATGTGCACCCCATTTTTTGGAACAAGAAGCTGAACAGAGCTCGGTAGTGTTTGTTGGCCCATTTACAGACCCTTAATACGGGATGAGAAGGATTTAATGTATACTTCGCAATACCTCGAAGCTTATGTAGAACATATACGGCACGATGATACATGCCCCTCAGACATGGATTCATACATACATGCTTTTACTATCCCACTAGGTCATACATTTCCCACCTACAACTCTCCCCCGACCGTCCAAGCTTCTGTAGATATTGTATAGATATTTTTCTGTTTATTGATTAGATAGTGGCAGTTATTGGTGACTGCCAAAGGGTGGACTGTCAAAGTCGAAAAATATTGCAGTACACAGATCACGTACAAACTACACACAGATGGCCTCCGTGCGTGTACTTGTTCTGCCGTGCGTGCGCATATTAGCAATTTGCGTATGGTCGCTCTCGCGGTCCTACGCATTAGCGCGTGGTATGAGTATTTACGGTAGAGTTTGTGGACGCATGGAAAAGCTATCAAAACACATTACATATTTAATCCAAATAGTGCACAATGTACACATAGTCTCCCTGCACCACACCAGCAAGTTACAACAGTTTAAATGGTATCAGAACAAAGGGATTCACCTTTACAGGATAGGAGGGGACAGAACAAGGTTATAAGGTGGTGTTTGGTATCCAGCTGTAGGGTATTTTAAGGGTAATATTCCGGTGTTGGTTGGCAGAAGATCACACGTGCCTGCGAATAGTTATGTGCAGGAGCAGAATATAGATATAAACTGTATTTACTGTACATTAGGTATGCGGCGGGAACCCAGAGGAGACCACCCACAAGTGCATCTGGAACAGACATCGCCCACCTATTCAAACCAACCTATGACCTCTCCTGTACTGTAAATGACCATCCCTGTGTCCAATGGACAAAGAGATTACAGTATCCATTGTGTTAAGTTTTGTAAGATTGTATAAAAGGAGCCAGCTGCAGGCCTGGTCAATCAAGACTCTTAAAGTTATCTATCTAGATGACCGAGGACCAGACTGGGTAGCGCGGCGAAAAACAAACACGTATGTACCATTGACTGTAGCCATTATTCTTTTGTATTGTATTGCTTTGTTATTGTAACCCCCTATCAGTAATAATATGTTGTGGTGTCGGAACCCGGCATTTTAAATACAATCTGGTGTCGTGTTTTCCTTTCCCCGCTAAGGTTTAAAGTGTATTACTATCGCATGCATAGCTGTTAAGGGTTCACGGTGTATCTTTGGGTGTGTACGCGCTGAGTGTACTTTGTACAGCCAGCGCGGCGTTTGTACGCAAAGTACGTACACGGTACGGGGCTATGTACGCTAATGGTGTAATAAGTACGTAGGTTGAGGATTAAGTATAGCGGCCGCAGCGGCTCCATTTAAAGTGTATGAAATGTCTTTTTAAAGTGTTGCTTTTAGTCCTGTATGTAAATCAGCATTTACAATACATAGTCACACACAAAACACATACATATGATACTGTACAGTCACACATGCAGTATATACAAATACAGTCACATACATACTGTACATAGTTACACACTTATTCACATACATAGTCACACACTAAAACACACATAAATACAGTAAATACTAATACACACACAAACATACATTCATACATAGTCACACACATACATAAATCAGTCAGTCAGTCAGTCACAGACACACATACAGACTATAGTATCCCCCCCACCCCCCACATTACAGACAGGGTACGCTGAATGCATGTACTTTAGTAGCTCATTGTCCTCTCTCCCTCTCCTCCATGCTGCTGGGCTGCCTGGCAGTGAGTGTCATGTAGTCCAACCCCCGTGCTTCCACTCCGTCCACGGCCCTGCAGTACTGTGCCTTGACCCCCTCCCCATAATCCGGCTCTGACTGTACCTGGTGACTGTCTGTCACTGCCGGCGCCAGTGTCCAGCGGCACAGCTCAGCACTAGTGATCAATCAGACTCAAAGTAAACTACAGCTCCTAGCAGCCCCTGGTGCCGGGAGCTCCCAGCAACAATGGCTGCTGGGAGCTGTAGTTTATGTTGTGTCTGATTACAAGCGAGGTGCAGTGCACTGCTGCCGGACACTGGCGCTGGCACTAACAGACAGTCACCAAGTATAACAGTACCACTTGGTATGGCCATGGATGGCACAGCCGGATGGCGCCCCCTCCTTGCCTGGCGCCCCTGGCGAGTGCCATCCTGGCCAATAGGTAGATACACCCCTGCTGGCCCGTTGCATTCTGGAAGGCCAAAAGCTTTGATCATTGGTGCCAATCCACTGACACTACCTCATATCCCAATGTTTAATCTGTGGATTTAGGAGAAATAGAGTTATCTACCATAACTATATATTTTCACACAAGTCTTAAATGTAGATAAAAAGAACTCAATGAAACAAATGAGACAAAAAAATAAATAAATAGACGTACTAATTTTTGTATTGAGGAAAATGATCCAATATCACATATCTGTGAGCGGCAAAAGTATGTGAGCCATAGCAAACCAAAAAAGCAAGCAACTGGGCAAAACCATCTTGCACTGCAAGTGGGGCAGATGTAAAATGTGCAGAGATTAGATTTGGGTGGGGTGTGTTCAAACTGAATTCTAAATTGCAGTGTAGAAATAAAGCAGCCAGTATTTACCCTGCACAGAAACAATATAACCCACCCAAATCTAACTCTCTCTGCACATGTTACATCTGCCCACCTGCTGTGCAACATGGTTTTGCCCAATTGCTATCTTTTTTAGTTTACTAACAAACCTGAATAGCCTCCAGTATCTGGTAAGACCCCCTTGTGCAGCAATAACTGCATGTAAATGTTTCTGGTAATTGTTGATTAGTCCTGAACATCAGTTTGGAGGAAATGTGGTGTGGATCATCAAATCGAAAGTGTCTAGGTCGACAATGAATGTTTAGGTCGACTACTATAGGTCGACAGGGTTGGAAGGTCGATAGGGTTTCTAGGTCGACATGTGCTAGGTCGACAGGTCAAAAGGTTGACGTGTTTTTTTGGGGGGGTAGTTTTCTGCGTACAGTGACCAGGAAGCCGAATTAGTGCACCGTGTCCCCTCGCATGGCTTGCTTCGCTCACCATGCTTTGGGCACAGATTACCATTACCATGATTACAATTCCAATCGTAGTCCACGTGGATCGTTAAGTATGAAAAAGTTAAAAAATAAGAATTTACTCACCGGTAATTCTATTTCTCGTAGTTCGTAGTGGATGCTGGGTACTCCATAAGGACCATGGGGTATAGACGGGCTCCGCAGGAGACTGGGCACTCTTAAAAGAAAGATTAGGTACTATATCTGGTGTGCACTGGCTCCTCCCTCTATGCCCCTCCTCCAGACCTCAGTTAGGGAAACTGTGCCCGGAAGAGCTGACATTACTAGGAAAGGATTTGGAATCCAGGGTAAGACTCATACCAGCCACACCAATCACACTGTACAACTCGTGATAACTATGCCCAGTTAACAGTATGAACAATAACTGAGCCTCTCTCAACAGATGGCTCATACAATAACCCTTTAGTTAAGCAATAACTATATACATGTATTGCAGAGAGTCCGCACTTGGGACGGGCTCCCAGCATCCACTACGGACTACGAGAAATAGAATTACCGGTGAGTAAATTCTTATTTTCTCTGACGTCCTAGTGGATGCTGGGTACTCCGTAAGGACCATGGGGATTATACCAAAGCTCCCAAACGGGCGGGAGAGTGCGGATGACTCTGCAGCACCGAATGAGCAAACTCAAGGTCCTCCTCAGCCAGGGTATCAAACTTGTAGAATTTTGCAAAAGTGTTTGAACCCGACCAAGTAGCAGCTCGGCAAAGTTGTAAAGCCGAGACCCCTCGGGCAGCCGCCCAAGAAGAGCCCACCTTCCTCGTGGAATGGGCTTTTACTGATTTAGAATGCGGCAGTCCAGCCGCAGAATGTGCAAGCTGAATGGTGCTACAGATCCAGCGAGCAATAGTCTGCTTTGAAGCAGGAGCACCCAGCTTGTTGGGTGCATGCAGGATAAATAGCGAGTCAGTTTTTCTGACTCTAGCAGTCCTGGAAACATAAAGTTTCAGGGCCCGGACTACGTCCAGCAACTTGGAATCCTCCAAGTCCCTAGTAGCCGCAGGCACCACAATAGGTTGGTTCAAATGAAACGATGATACCAGCATAGGGAGAAATTGGGGACGAGTCTTCCATTCTGCCCTTTCCATATGGAAGATCAGATATGGGCTTTTACATGACAAAGCCGCCAATTCTGAAAAACGCCTAGTCCATGCTAAGGCCAAAAGCATGACCACTTTCCACGTGAGATATTTTAGCTCCACGGTCTTAAGTGGCTCAAACCAGTGGGATTTTAGGAATCCAACACACGTTAAGATCCCAAGGTGCCACTGGAGGCACAAAAGGGGCTGAATATGCAGCACCCCTGTAACAACGTCCGAACTTCAGGCAGTGAAGCCAGTTCTTTTTGAGAGAAAAAGGGATAGGGCCGAAATCTTGGCCTTTATGGATCCTAATTTTAGGCCCATAGTCACTCCTGACTGTAGGAAGTGCAGGAATCGACCCCCCTGGAATTCCTCTGTAGGGCCTTCCCGGCCACACACCAAGCAACCTATTTTCGCCATATACAATGAAAAAGTCTTGCTGTCACGTCTTTCCTAGCCTTTATCAGCGTAGGAATAACTGCATCCGGAATGCCCTTTTCCGCTAGGATCCGGCGTTCAACCGCCATGCCGTCCAACGCAGCCGCGGTAAGTCTTGGATCAGACAGGGTCCCTGTTGCAACATGTCCTGACTGAGAGGCAGAGGCCATGGGTCCACTGAGAGCATTTCTTGCAGTTCCGGGTACCGAGTCCTTCTTGGCCAATCCGGAGCAAAGAATATTGTTCACACTCCTCCGTTTATTACAATTCTCAGCCCTTGGGTCTGAGAGGAAGAGGAGGGAATATATAGACCGACTGGAACACCCACGGTGTTACTAGTGCGACCACAGCTATCGCCTGAGAGTCCCTTGACCCAGCGTAAAACCTTTGTTATCTTTTTATTGAGGTGGGACGCCATGTAGTCCACCTGAGGCAGTTTCCATCAATTTGCAAAACTGCGTGAAGACTTCCTGATGAAGTCACCACTTTCCCGGGTGGAGGTCGCGTCCACTCCCGGAATGAACACTGCTGACAGTGCGCTTACTTGATTCTCCGCCCAGCGAAGAATTCTGGTGGCTTCTACCCTCGCCACCCTGCTCCTTGTGCCGCCTTGGCGGTTTACATGAGCCCCTGCGGTCTGACTGGATCAGAACCGGTTGGTCGCGAAGCAGGAACTCCGCTTGACTTAGGGCGTTGTATATGGCCCTTAGTTCCAGGATATTGATGTGAAGGAAAGTCTGTTGGCTTGACCACAAACCTTGGAATTTTCTTCCCTGTGTAACTGCCCCCCACCCTCGGAGGCTTGCATCCGTGGTCACCAGGACCCAGTCCTGAATGCCGAATCTGCGGCCCTCGAGAAGGTGAGCACTCCGCAGCCACCACAGGAGAGACACCCTGGCCCTGGGGGATAGGGTGATTAACCGATGCATCTGAAGATGTGATCCGGACCACTTGTCCAGTAAGTTCCATTGTCCTTGCATGGAACCAGCCGAAGGGGATGGCCTCGTATGATGCCATCATCCTTCCCAGGACTCGAGTGCAGTGATGCACTGACACCTGTTTTGGTTTTCAATGGATTCCTGACCAGTGTCAAGAGCTCCTGAGCTCTCTCTATCGGGAGATAAACCCTCTTCTGGTCTGTGTCTAGGATCATGCCTAGGCGAGGCAGATGAGCTGTAGGAACCAACTGCGGCTTTGGAATATATAGAATCCAGTCGTGTTGCCGTTTCACTTCCAGAGAAGGTGATACGCTGTCCAGCAACTGCTCTCTTGATCTCGCTTTTATGAGGAGATCATCCAAGTATGTGATAATAGTGACACCTTGCTTCCGCAGGAGCACCATCATATTCGCCATAACCTTGGTGAAATTGGTAATGAAAATCCCGTACCGCAATTCTGAGGTACGCCTGATGAGGTGGATAAATGGGGACACGAAGGTATGCATCCCTTATGTCCCGATTCATTTCAGGCATGCAATGACCGCTCTTAGCGATTCCATCTTGAACCTGAACCTTTTCAGGTATATGTTCAGGGATTTTAATTCAATATGGGTCTAACCGAACCGTCTGGTTTCGGGATTATAACATGGTCGAATAATAACACCCTCTTGTTGAAGGAGGGGACCCTTGACCACCACCTGTTGAAGATACAATTTACGAATTGCAGTTAACACTGGCTCCCTCTCTTGGGGTAAGCCCGCCGGGTCCTCGGTGAGGGGGCATCTTCTCACAGTCCAGCCTGTATCCCTGCGATACAATTTCTATTGCCCAGGGATCTAACAGGGAGTGAACCCACTTGTGGCTGAACTTACGAAGGCGTGTCCCCACCGGGCCTAGCTCCGCCTGTGGAGCCCCAGCGACATGCGGTGGATTTTTGTAGAGGCCGGGGAGGATTTCTGTTCCTGGGACTAGCTGTGTTGTACAGCTTCTTTCCTCTGCCCCCGGCTCTGACAAGAAAGGACGCACCTCAGACTTTCTTGTTTCTTTATTCGAAAAGCTGCATTTAATAATGTCGTGCTTTCCTAGGCTGTGCAGGAATATAAGGCAAAATATCATAATTACCAGCTATAACTGTGGATACCAGGCCCGAGAACCTTTCTCCACACAATCCCCGGCTTTCTTATGCCTCTTAAGTCGGCATCATCTGTCCAATGTATATTCTACAGGACACGTCAAGCATAAATCGACATAGCTTTTGTCTCTAGGACCCAGTATACTCATGTCCCGTTGGGCATGCTTTATAATTATATATCTATCACTTAAGACAGCATCTTAAAATATTTAAGAAAAAATAAAACAAGTGAGCGCTGGTAAAGTTGGCTATGAGACAACTATACTTTACATTGACTGCAGCTTCTCAATTTGAGGTGCTGAACCTCAAAAAATCATGGACAATGGTAAAAAACAAAGAAGCGCTGTCATTGAAAGTATTATACAATTTATTAAAAATATATATATATGATAATCACAAAAATAAAACCTGGTATCCTGTAATTTGATAACACAGCATATATAGTATAGCAAGCATCAATACTTATTAGTAGCAGCAAATGATGGACATATTAACAAAATCCCCTAAAACGATATAACCACCTGTGCTTCAGATGGTAATATAGCACTTGTAATTAAAAAAAGGGCTCCTTGCTGGGAGCTCCACATGTGGGTTAATTAGACGTATAGGCTCATAAGATGATTTTATGGATTTAAAAGTCCATCCGTGGTGTGAATATAAACAGTTCACCTTTGTTTTGTCCACTTTATAATATCTGCTCCCAATACTTATTCCGTATTTTAGAAAAGGCTTTTTACGGGTGATTTTAATTAGCACAATTCCGTGCACAGCACAATGACATTTAAGCATGGAACGCTATTTTGACAGTCTCGTATTGTGCTTACCCCAGCCTCTGCTGATTGCAATTATTCGGTATTTCCTTTGAAAATGTTGGGCGCCGGCTGCCCACGCCGCTTGACTGCGGCACCGAAGGGATGAAATAAAGCAGAATGTATTGGTGAACTGAACGCTCGGAACCGCTCACTTGCAGTGATATAGCGGGAGCCGTCAGAGACGTGCCTGTAGCTGGAGCCGTTCGAAGACGTGCTTGTAGTCTCTGGTGGTGGAGAGAAGCAGGATACCAGACAGGATACTGGGAGGAATGCTTGACGCGTTTCTCAGCCTCAATCCTGGGGCTGTTTCATCAGAAGTACCGCCTCCAGATCCTTGGGCATTTTTATACTCCTAGCCTCACTAATCATTGATACAGCTGTCTATAAACAATTAAAAACTGATATAATGAGTGTTTGCAAGCTTCTATTCATATAGCAAGACAATCGAGGGAAATATAAATAATAAAAGGTTTTTATACCTCGCCATTTAAATCATTATACAATATTTAGAATAAATAAAACCAAACAGTGAGGCAGGAGAATTATAACAAAACAATTATTAAAATTTAAATACATAAATATACCTGTGGATGTCTCATAGCCAAATAATTACCATATATTTGTTCTATTAGAATGGTAGTGTCAATAGTCATTATAATAATAAAAAAAATATATATATATGTATATTCCTGATAATATAATTTCTAAAACTTAGATACGCTCTCAAGGGCCAATGGGCTCCTCTAACGATTCTTTAAGGATTTTTTATAACTTCAGGAAAAACAGCAAAGTGGAAAAACATTATTGCATTGATTTTTCAAGAACCCTTAGATATAAATATCCAATTAGATCATATCACGCCTATATGTAAACATATGTGTATAGTATCATAAATTTTTTATATATTTTTATTTATTTTTCTTGAAAAAACATAAAAACTACACCCAATTAGAACTACTGATTAAATTAATGCGGAGCTACCTAACCCAGTATAATATTGGGGGGTCTAGATGATCATTGGGGCTTCGCCAGTCCTTTTCAGAACTTCCTCAATGTTCTAAACTTACTAAACATTATAACCTGAAAATAAAGGGAGAGATAGAACCGAAACTGTGTTTGGAAGTCTGCTAAGGGGGAGAAATAAGGAATTTTTTCTGGAAATGATGGAAAAGGGTAGTGCACCTGGGATGCCTATCTATAGCCTCTATTCACACAATTAAATATTGTTGAGCTCGATAGTATCATTCAGGCCCGCAGGAACCATAGTTCCAAGTTTGTAGATCCAAAAGGCCTCCTTGCGGCACAACTTCTTATATCTATCTCCCCCTCTGGTCGATGGGGGGATCTGTTCAATAGCTTGTACTTTAATGTCCTTGAGAATCCCCTTAGGACACAATCCAAAATGACAAGGTAAACTATGTGTTCTATTATCTTTAATAAGAAGCCTCCTATGTTCCAGAAACCGAACATTAAGTGTTCTCGTGGTACGGCCCACATATTGAACCCCACACCCACATGAGATGACATAAATAACATAACATGATTGACAGTTGAGAAAAGATTCTAACTTATATGATTCATTATGGCTAAATGATGTGACGGTATTACATCGATGTGCTGCATGATCACATGTATGGCACCTTGACTTGCCACATCTGAAAAACCCTTTTGGTTTCGGGTTTGACCCCAACCAATTCCCCGTAATCGCCTCTTTAGTGGAATCTGGTCTCAGCATACTTGGTGCTAATTTAAGTTTTAGGCTATCTGCTTTCCTAAAAACAATTTTCCGAGATTCTTGTATATCATTCTTCAAATATTTATCAAGCTTCAAAAGACTATAATTTCTATTAATGATACGTTTAATCTCCATAGTTAGAATCTTTTCTCAACTGTCAATCATGTTATGTTATTTATGTCATCTCATGTGGGTGTGGGGTTCAATATGTGGGCCGTACCACGAGAACACTTAATGTTCGGTTTCTGGAACATAGGAGGCTTCTTATTAAAGATAATAGAACACATAGTTTACCTTGTCATTTTGGATTGTGTCCTAAGGGGATTCTCAAGGACATTAAAGTACAAGCTATTGAACAGATCCCCCCATCGACCAGAGGGGGAGATAGATATAAGAAGTTGTGCCGCAAGGAGGCCTTTTGGATCTACAAACTTGGAACTATGGTTCCTGCGGGCCTGAATGATACTATCGAGCTCAACAATATTTAATTGTGTGAATAGAGGCTATAGATAGGCATCCCAGGTGCACTACCCTTTTCCATCATTTCCAGAAAAAATTCCTTATTTCTCCCCCTTAGCAGACTTCCAAACACAGTTTCGGTTCTATCTCTCCCTTTATTTTCAGGTTATAATGTTTAGTAAGTTTAGAACATTGAGGAAGTTCTGAAAAGGACTGGCGAAGCCCCAATGATCATCTAGACCCCCCAATATTATACTGGGTTAGGTAGCTCCGCATTAATTTAATCAGTAGTTCTAATTGGGTGTAGTTTTTATGTTTTTTCAAGAAAAATAAATAAAAATATATAAAAAATTTATGATACTATACACATATGTTTACATATAGGCGTGATATGATCTAATTGGATATTTATATCTAAGGGTTCTTGAAAAATCAATGCAATAATGTTTTTCCACTTTGCTGTTTTTCCTGAAGTTATAAAAAATCCTTAAAGAATCGTTAGAGGAGCCCATTGGCCCTTGAGAGCGTATCTAAGTTTTAGAAATTATATTATCAGGAATATACATATATATATATATTTTTTATTATTATAATGACTATTGACACTACCATTCTAATAGAACAAATATATGGTAATTATTTGGCTATGAGACATCCACAGGTATATTTATGTATTTAAATTTTAATAATTGTTTTGTTATAATTCTCCTGCCTCACTGTTTGGTTTTATTTATTCTAAATATTGTATAATGATTTAAATGGTGAGGTATAAAAACCTTTTATTATTTATATTTCCCTAGATTGTCTTGCTATATGAATAGAAGCTTGCAAACACTCATTATATCAGTTTTTAATTGCTTAATTGTTTATAGACAGCTGTATCAATGATTAGTGAGGCTAGGAGTATAAAAATGCCCAAGGATCTGGAGGCGGTACTTCTGATGAAACAGCCCCAGGATTGAGGCTGAGAAACGCGTCAAGCATTCCTCCCAGTATCCTGTCTGGTATCCTGCTTCTCTCCACCACCAGAGACTACAAGCACGTCTTCGAACGGCTCCAGCTACAGGCACGTCTCTGACGGCTCCCGCTATATCACTGCAAGTGAGCGGTTCCGAGCGTTCAGTTCACCAATACATTCTGCTTTATTTCATCCCTTCGGTGCCGCAGTCAAGCGGCGTGGGCAGCCGGCGCCCAACATTTTCAAAGGAAATACCGAATAATTGCAATCAGCAGAGGCTGGGGTAAGCACAATACGAGACTGTCAAAATAGCGTTCCATGCTTAAATGTCATTGTGCTGTGCACGGAATTGTGCTAATTAAAATCACCCGTAAAAAGCCTTTTCTAAAATACGGAATAAGTATTGGGAGCAGATATTATAAAGTGGACAAAACAAAGGTGAACTGTTTATATTCACACCACGGATGGACTTTTAAATCCATAAAATCATCTTATGAGCCTATACGTCTAATTAACCCACATGTGGAGCTCCCAGCAAGGAGCCCTTTTTTTAATTACAAGTGCTATATTACCATCTGAAGCACAGGTAGTTATATCGTTTTAGGGGATTTTGTTAATATGTCCATCATTTGCTGCTACTAATAAGTATTGATGCTTGCTATACTATATATGCTGTGTTATCAAATTACAGGATACCAGGTTTTATTTTTGTGATTATCATATATATATATTTTTAATAAATTGTATAATACTTTCAATGACAGCGCTTCTTTGTTTTTTACCATTGTCTTAAAATATTTATATGCATACTAGGGTCTCAATCTCTTCTGATAAGGTACCTGTCCACGCTGTCACAGCGCTATAAACCCATGCCGACACAATCGCCGGTCTGGGTAGTATACTAGAATGTGCACGCTATCTGCAGGATCCCTGAGAATAGCTAGTGCAAACAGGACACCCAAGGGGAAGATTCTCAACACATCCTGGCCCTAGTGGGGAAAGGATACAGCCTGAGAATTCTCTTGTGGGAAGCTGCCGTCTCTTGTCTGGAGATTCCCGCTCTTTTTCCTCATGAGAGGAGGGAAATTTACCTCAGCATTCTTCCCCTTAACAGGTGTACTCTCGTGTCAGGGACAGATGAGTCATCAGTGATATGCAAATCATCTTTTATTCCAATAATCATATATTGAATATCTTTTAGCCCTCTTGGCTGTAACTTTGCATTATCGTAGTCGACAGTGGAGTTAAACTCCGTGTCGATACTTTGTTATTTTGGATAGTGAACATAGAGAGACTCTGAAGGACTCTGTGACATAGGGACAGACCAGGGTAGATTTCCTTTCTGTTCCCTAACCTTTTGTGCAATAATTTTACCTCAGCACTTACACATATCCAAACAGGTGTCGGCGTTGTTGACGGAGACACCCTCCCACACACTTATCCGCTCTATCACCTCCTTAGAGGAGCCTTTTACCTCAGACATGTCGAAACACGCGTACCGACACACCACACACACAGGGGATGCTCTATTTGAAGACAGTTCCCCCACCAGGCCCTTTGGAGAGACAGAGAGAGAGTATGCCAGCACACACCACAGCGCTATATAATACAGGGATGTACACTATACTGAGTGATTTTCCCCCTATAGCAGCTTATATACACAGTTTTGCACCTAAATTTATGTGCCCCCCCTCTCTTTTTTACCCTTTGTGTACCAGGATACTGCAGGGGAGAGCCTGGGGAGCTTCCTTCCAGCTGAGCTGTGAAGAGAAAATGGCGCCGGTGTGCTGAGGAAGAAGGCCCGGCCCCCTCAGCGGCGGGCTTCTGTCCTTTTATGTACTTTAATGGCGGGGGTTAATGCACATATACAGTTTATCAGACTGTATTATGTGCTTTTCGCCAAGTAAGGTAATCTAATTGCTGCCCAGGGCGCCCCCCCCCCAGCGCCCTGCACCCATCAGTGACCGGAGTGTGTGGTGTGCTAAGGGAGCAATGGCGCACAGCTGCAGTGCTGTGCGCTACCTTAATGAAGACCGGAGTCTTCAGCCGCTGATTTTCAACTTCTCTTCGTTCTTCTGGCTCTGCAAGGGGGATGGCGGCGCGGCTCCGGGACCGGACGACCGAGGACTGGGCCTGTGTTCGATCCCTCTGGAGCTAATGGTGTCCAGTAGCCTTAGAAGCCCAAGCTAGCTGCAAGCAGGTAGGTTCGCTTCTCTCCCCTCAGTCCCACGTAGCAGTGAGTCTGTTGCCAGCAGATCTCACTGAAAATAGAAAACCTAACAAATACTTTCTTTTCTAGGAAGCTCAGGAGAGCCCCTAGGGTGCATCCAGCTCTGGCCGGGCACAGATACTAACTGAGGTCTGGAGGAGGGGCATAGAGGGAGGAGCCAGTGCACACCAGATATAGTACCTAATCTTTCTTTTAAGAGTGCCCAGTCTCCTGCGGAGCCCGTCTATACCCCATGGTCCTTACGGAGTACCCAGCATCCACTAGGACGTCAGAGAAAAAAGATTTTTTTTAAAAACCCCAATGTCGACCTTTTGACCTGTTGACCTAGCACATGTTGGACTAGAAACCCTGTCGACCTTCCAACCCTGTCGACCTAGTGACTGTCGACCTATACATTGTTGACCTAGACAGTGTCGATCTTCAGACCGGATTCCGTACAAAACAGCTTCAACTCTGTTATGTCGGTGTGTTTCCTCCCATGAACTGCTTGCTTCAGGTTATTCCACAACATTTCGATTGGATTAAGGTCTAGACTTTGACTTGGCCATTCAAGAACTTTAAATGTATTCTTCTTTAACCATTAACTGATCGAATGTGATTTGCATATTGCTGCATGACCCAAGTTCTGATGAGATGCAGCTCATGGACAGATGTCCTAACATTTTCCTTTGTCTTCTCGCATAATTCAGAATTCATTGTCCCATCATGCCCAGAAAAAAGCCAACACTCCACTGTTTTCTGAAACACTTCCTATCACCGACCCAAATCTATGAAATCCCAACTTGAAACTTGCTTCTAATGACAGGCTGAAACCAGGATTCTCATGAGTGATCCAGGGCCACCTTAACACATAGGCACACTGGGCAACTGCCCAGGGCCCCACAATTCTAGAGGCGTTTGAGCAGAGGCGGGTGGTGGTCACACAATCAGCATGCAGCATTCTCTACAGTGAATGGCTGTCAGCATGCTGATTGGTGGATGGCTGGAGCTATCGACCAATCAGAGTGCTGACAACTATTTACTGTATGGGAGCTTGTAGAGAGAAGATGTCGATGTCGAACCGCAGGAGAGACATGTTATGATTTTTTTTTTTTTATTGGTTCTGTGAATGGGTGTGTAGGGGTCCCAATGGATTGCATAGAATGCTGTTAAGGTGGCCCTGGAATGACCACCCCTTTTATTCAATAAAAACTCCTCATCCTATGCATGGTTGAACGCTCCTTGGCAGCCTTAGCCCCTGCCTAAAGTGTCTCCTCCGTGTAGTTGCCAGAAAAGAGGCAGCCTTTTTTTTAATCCAAGATGGCCGATGTGAAACTGCTGCATCTCAATACAACAGTTTCATACTGGTCATCCTGGGATGAAAACAAGGGTTCCTACTCTCTTGGAGCCACCAAAGCAGGGAAAAGACAACAGAGGTGACCACCACTTCATCATCATGTTTAAACTATAATCCCAACACAGTTAAAATGCTTTAATTAGCATTAGTACTGCCCTGGCATTATGTCATCGATATTACTCTGTCCCACAGTAGTTGTCAACACTATGAATACTGACAAATGAACAACTTCCCGTTCCCCCTACCCTGGTATTATCTACTTTCTTTTCTCTTTACTCTTTTATTTCTGCTTAAGACCTAGATAAAACATCATATACTGAAAATGACAAATGAATTCTGTCTATTTGGCCCAATTCAGACCTGATCGCTGTTGTTCGATTTCGCAAGGCGACCAATTAGCAATTGTACGGATTGTAATGCGCACGCGCAAGGACAAACTGCGAAAGAATTTAGCTAATTTTTTGATCGCTAGGCGTATGCAAGTTGATTGACAGGAAGTGGACGTTTGTAGGTGGTAACTGGACATTTTCTAGGAGTGTCAGGAAAAACGCAGGCTTTCCCAAGGAGGGTGTGTGACGTCAGCTCCGTCCCTGAACAGCCTGTTGCTATCGAACTGTAGGAGTAAGTCCTGGCCTACGCACAGACTGGAAAAAACATTAGATGGTAAGTGAGTTGCGAACGGATTTGCAGCTAACCAGCGTACGCAGAGATTTTCACAAGGCGTACGCAGACTTGCACTGGGCGGGTATTCACTCTGCGGGCAGTGACTATGTGATCGCAAACCTCTGCAAATTTGCAGAGGAGCGATCAGGTCTGAATCGGGCCCATTGTTCCTGTGACTGGAGGGTAATCCCTCTGATATGACATATACCTATGGGATGTAGTTACATTGCCGGCACTCAGGATCCCGGCGGTCAGGATTCCAATGCTGGAATCCTGACCACTGACAATGCCGCCAGCTTGAATCCCGGCTAACAGGGGCTATTCCCACTCCATAGAGTGGGAATAGAACCGCCTCCGAGCCCGCAAGGGTCTTCATTGCGCTTGCCCCCTGTCGGCATTCTAGCGGCTGGGATCTTGGCGGCGGTATGCTGACGGCATCCCATACCCAACCCATACCTTTTGAGTTTGTATTGGTGCACGGACAGAACCCTTTCTTCTCTTTTTAGTTGTTGCTTACTTCTGACTGTTGTGCATGGTATACAACATGTTGTAGTATTTGCCCCCTTTTCATATTTTGTATCTTTTGTTCTTGTTAAATAAAAAATGTTTTTACCAAAAGCAACAGTTAAGCTGGGTACACACTAGTCAATTATAAATATATACATATATATATAGGTAGATTAGCGCAATATATCTGTAGTTGTTGACGTCGTTCACAAACATATTAGGTCAGCCCTGCAGCACAGCCAATGATTATATATCTACAAGATATAGCACATATCTGGCTGTGTGTTCAGGCACCCTGCTGACCGCCCGTAGACAAACTGCAAGTACCACCGACACTGACACCACAGCTGGGTGGGCAAATGCCCACCTAGCTGTGATGTCTGGACTGACATTCCGAGTGGCCGATTGGTAAGTGTGCATAGCTTACCTAATCAGCCACTCTGTGGTTTGCAGATATGTCACCCAGGTATGTACCCAGCCTTAATGGTTTGTTCCCACAAAGCATTCCCTATTTCTCATGCTTTAATACGTGCTACCAGTTGGGTGTAGTATGGTATGCTGGCGACCGGGATCCCTATCACCGGCATACCGACTGCTGGGCGAGTGCAAATGAGCCCCTTCGGGCTCGCTTTGCTTGCCACGCTATGAGCACGGTGGCGCGTTACGCGCGCCACACTCTTTATTCTCCCTCCAGGGGGGGGAACG
This sequence comes from Pseudophryne corroboree, assembly GCF_028390025.1. Classification (NCBI taxonomy): domain Eukaryota; kingdom Metazoa; phylum Chordata; class Amphibia; order Anura; family Myobatrachidae; genus Pseudophryne; species Pseudophryne corroboree. The sequence goes on along the minus strand of NC_086447.1, from coordinate 174,107,003 downwards.
TGGACCCCCAAGAGGGAGAATAGTTGTCAGTATGCCGGGTGTCGGGATTCCGGCGCCGATATACTGAGCGCCGTGATGCCAACAGCCGGCATACTGAATACCACCCCTACCAGTTAAATGCCATACCTCCCTACTGTGTCCTAATATTTGTGGAACACCCCAAGATTCTCTTTAAATATAAAGAAAACAATAAAAATAAAGCAAGTGATGAAGTAATTCAACATAGTGGGCAGCACGGATTGTGGAATGGTTAGCATTTCTGCCTTATTGCATTGAGAGTATCCGGTTCTATTCCACCATGGCCCTGTGTCAAGCTTGTATATTCTCCCCGTGTTTGCATGGTTTCCTCAAACTGCTCTGGCTTCCTCCCACACTTCAAACACATAGATTAACTGGCTCCCCCAAAAATATTAACCTTAGTGCATATTGGGGCTAATTCAGGCTGCCTTTTCGTACAGCGGGCGATCAAGTCTAAACTGCGCATGCGTATGCACTGCAATGCGCAGGCTCGATGCACGGGTACAAAGCGGAACGCCACTCAGTGATGGGTTTCTGCGAGATTGACAGGAAAAGGGCATTTGTGGGTGTCAACTGACGTTTTCTGGGAGTGTTTGGAAAAACGCAGGCGTGTCCATACGTTTGCAGGGCGGGTGTCTGACGTCAATTCCGGTCCCGGACAGGCTGAAGTGATCGCAGTGGCTGAGTAAGTCCTGGGCTGTTCAGAGACTGCACAAGATCTGTTTGTTCAGCTCTGCTACACATGCGTTCGCTAGGCGGCGACTATCTGTTCGCAGCAGTGCATAAATTGCCTGCTAACGATCAGGTCTGAATTAGGCCCATTGTAAGATCCACTGGCCAGGGACTGAAGTGAATGGCCAAACAGTCTCTGTAAAATGTGTGTGTGTGTGTGTGTGTGTGCTAACTGGTAATAAATAAATAAATAAATAAATAAATAGTACTGGTTAATTTGCAGAAAGAAGGAAATAAATAAATAAATAAATAAATAAATGAATAGCTAGATAATACGAGTTAGTTTGAAGTTGAAATAAATAAATAAATAATAATAAACTAACTAACTAAATAAATGAATAGCTAGATAATACTAGTTAGTTTGAAGTTGAAATAAATAAACCAAATAAACAAATAAATAAATACTGGTTAGTTTGCAGTAGGAAAATACCCTACATTTGTCACTAGATGGCACTCATAGGTCAGATGATAGCAAGAGTCATTAGCTTGAACACAAACATGCACCACTAATGTTGCAACCCTTACTGTGATCTGACTATACAAAACAATGTTACAAACTATATATAACAAAAGCTATTCCTGGGAGATATATATGTAGCACTTGCCACTACCAAGCAAAGTGCCGCCGAGGTGTTGTATTGTCAAACTTCTGCCATCTCCTCTGTGTAACAAGGGTGTATCAATAATTGGAGATGCGTTCAAAAGGCTGGCGGTCGGGATCCCAGCATTCAGGAGACCAATGCCAGAATCCCAACATTTTACCGGCGGACAGAATCCCGACACCCCCCGTAATTCCCACTTGGTTGGTGGGTCCATGCCACCAACTGAGTGGGAAAAGAACCTGTGGCAAGCTAAGCTAAGCTTGCCACCGGGCCCGAAGCGTGGGGAGTGCAGTGGTCCCACAAGGGGACTCGCTGCCGGTATACCTGCAGGCGGGATGCCGCTATCGGCATACTGACTGCTGACATCATCTCTGCCAGTATTTCATACCACACCCAATAATTGGTGTGTGGTGCCACTTGGTCAATAATACCCCCTTTCCAACAAAGTCCCAGGTGTGACCTGGGATTTGGAATATGGTTTAAGCCGGGTCAGACCCCGTTACCAGATTGGCGCTGTTCACACTGTAGACAGGTGCAGTGCCAATGGTTGGATATGACATTATCTCCAAGCATCAGATAATCCCGGTCTTCAGCTATACGATATAGCACTCTGCAACAGATTGCAATGACCATCGTATAGTGTGTACCTATAGTGTGTATAGGGTGGTCGCATTGTTCCATGTGATGTGCTGCACGTCCAATGGGACGATTCTATGGCCGATATGGTGTTGTTTCATGCAGCACATAAGCCATCACACAGCAGATTGCACAGTGAGGCTCATTCAGGTGAGGTTGTTCTTCCTGCTGCTGTCTTTTGCCATACGCAATTACGATTATATGCTACTATGGGCAGAAGCTAACCTGAGCATAGGGACGCCCACTGCTATTACATAATTTCTGTCCGAGGGTATATAATTGCTGATATATCATTACCATCATTGCAAACTGGGTCATGTCGCAGAGTCTGAGTGCCTTGGTAGATGCGCAGGCTGAGCTGCTCTGCAGGGACGGAAAAAAAGGTACAATCTCACGTTGCTCTCCAATGTCCCAAAAATCCAGATTTGTCCCCGTGGACAGATGATATTTAAATCAATATGAAAAGAAAACCAGAAAACACAACATAGTGTAACACTGTAATGATTATAAATCTTTCCCAGCCGTGCAAAACGGAGAGTAAAGGTGTTGGTATAGTCCCAATAGAAGTTCAGAAGTCCACCTCATTTTGGAAAGCACCCGAATTGGTGTTCAGGAATGATAATAGTGAATCCTTACATGTATGCTTACTTGTGTAAGACGTATTCAAAGCGCATAAATGTTTCTTTTAGCGATCCTTGAACATTCCTCACACATGCAGTTATGTGACGATATCCCTCATAACAAATCAAAAGCCAAAGATAAACGCCAATTAGGACAAAGACACTCTTTTTATTTTTAGAGTATAATAAAAGGGTAAACAAGTAGCCGTACCATATGGGGAAATGCAAATGGTGGTAACCAGCTGACAACAACAGACCTGGGTATCATATTGTTATATTCCCCTCTATGGATAAGCTGAATTGTGACCCGCCAAAAACACTGTGTCGACGCGTTTCGACGCTATGCAGCGTTTTTTTCAAGATTCACAGTGTAAAATCACCCTGGAGTGCAGCGTGCCTTGTCTGGTCAGCTGAATCTTGAAAAAGACGCTGGGAAAGATTTATAATCATTACAGTATTACACTATGTTGTGTTTTCTGTTTTTCTTTTCATATTGATTTGAATATCATCTGTCCACGGGGACAAATCTGGATTTTTGGGACATTGGAGCGCAAAGTGAGATTGTACCTTTTTTTCTTTCACATTGTACACTGGTCAAAAAAATAAAGGGAACACTAAAATAACACATCCTAGATCTGAATGAATGAAATATTCTTATTAAATACTTTGTTCTTTACATAGTTGAATGTGCTGATAACAAAATCACACAAAAATTATCAATGGAAATCAAATTTATTAACCCATGGAGGTCTGGATTTGGAGTCACACTCAAAATTAAAGTGGAAAAACACACTACAGGCTGATCCAACTTTGATGTAATATCCTTAAAACAAGTCAAAATGAGGCTCAGTAGTGTGTATGTGGCCTCCACGTGCCTGTATGACCTCCCTACAACGCCTCGGCATGCTCCTGATGAGGTGACGGATGGTCTCCTGAGGGATCTCCTCCCAGACCTGGACTAAAGCATCCGCCAACTCCTGGACAGTCTGTGGTGCAACGTGGCGTTGGTGGATGGAGCGAGACATGATGTCCCAGATGTGCTCAATTGGATTCAGGTCTGGGGAACGGGCGGGCCAGTCCATAGCATCAATGCCTTCGTCTTGCAGGAACTGCTGACACACTCCAGCCACATGAGGTCTAGCATTGTCTTGCATTAGGAGGAACCCAGGGACAACCACACCAGCATATGGTCTCACAAGGGGTCTGAGGATCTCATCTCGGTACCTAATGGCAGTCAGGCTACCTCTGGCGAGCACAATGCCACCCCACACCATTACTGACCCATTGCCAAACCGGTCATGCTGGAGGATGTTGCAGGCAGCAGAACGTTCTCCTTGGCGTCTCCAGATTCTGTCACGTATGTCACATGTGCTCAGTGAGAACCTGCTTTCATCTGTGTAGAGCACAGGGCGCCAGTGGTGAATTTGCCAATCTTGGTGTTCTCTGGCAAATGCCAAACGTCCTGCACGGTGTTGGGCTGTAAGCACAACCCCCACCTGTGGACGTCGGGCCCTCATACCACCCTCATGGAGTCTGTTTCTGATCGTTTGAGTAGACACATGCACATTTGTGGCTTGCTGGAGGTCATTTTGCAGGGCTCTGGCAGTGCTCCTCCTGTTCCTCCTTGCACAAAGGCGGAGGTAGCGGTTTTGCTGCTGGGTTGTTGCCCTCCTACGGCCTCTTCCACGTCTTCTGATGTACTGGCCTGTCTCCTGGTAGCGCCTCCATGCTCTGGACACTACGCTGACAGACACAGCAAACCTTCTTGCCACACCTCGCATTGATGTGCCATCCTGGATGAGCTGCACTACCTGAGCCACTTGTGTGGGTTGTAGACTCCGTCTCATGCTACCACTAGAGTGAAAGCACTGCCAGCTTTCAAAAGTGACCAAAACATCAGCCAGAAAGCATAGGAGCTGAGAAGTGGTCGGTGGTCACCACCTGCAGAACAACTCTGTTCTACAATCTCCATGTACCCCATCTGTGTCACCCCTGTCTGTCTACCCCTCCCCTTTAGAATGTAAGCTCTCACGAGCAGGGCCCTCTTCCCTCATGTGCTTATCCTTTCTTACTTTAATAATCTTCAACTGCACCAAATCCATCAGTCTTCTGCCACCTGATACTTATTCCAGTGTCATCTGCTGATGTAACTATGTTTATTTACCCTGTACTTGTCCTATACTGTCATCAACTGTAAGTTGCTGTTTTCCTGTTTGATTATTTATGTACTCTGTAATTGGGCGCTGCGGAACCCTTGTGGCGCCATATAAATAAAGGATAATAATAATAATAACAACAACAATAACTCCTTTATTGGGGGTGTCTTGCTAATTGCCTATAATTTCCACCTGTTGTCTATTCCATTTGCACAACAGCATGTGAAATTGATTGTCAATCAGTGCTGCTTCCTAAGTGGACAGTTTGATTTCACAGAAGTGTGATTGACTTGGAGTTACATTGTGTTGTTTAAGTGATCCCTTGATTTCTTTGAGCAGTGTATATAGGTTGGTGACCTATTAAGTACCTTTCATTGCAGCTCCTCATTGCAGCACCAAAAGAGAAAAAACAATCTTTTTGCATTGCTCTGCAGGGACGCTGAGGGCTCTCCAGTAGCAAGTAAGATTGCAAATGCTAATTTATGCACGCCCAGAAAGTGCTGTCTTAACAGCTATGACACGCCTGCGTTTACCCGACCACTCCCCGTTACCACCGCAAAATGCTGTTGTCCTGTCACTCACTTGCAATTCACTGAGGCTTATATGCATGTGCAAAAATAAACATCGACCGATGTGCGTGCAATAGCTGCTTTGCCACCGCACCTGAATGAGCATCTGTGTGTGCGGTGGTGCAATGTATCATTGCATCACGTTACACGGTCGCTCTGTCGTAAGGTGTGTGGCCAACTTTAGTTGTACAATTATGCCTGAAAGTGTACATTGTATGTTTTACAGTAATCATGAGAGCGAGCAGCGTCTTTATTATATGCGTTAATTTTGAATGGTTGAAGCCTGCGTTTACCCGACCACTCCCCGTTACCACCACAAAATGCTGTCGTCCTGTCACTCACTTGCAATTCACTGAGGCTTATATGCATGTGCAAAAATAAACATCGACCGATGTGCGTGCAATAGCTGCTTTGCCACCGCACCTGAATGAGCATCTGTGTGTGCGGTGGTGCAATGTATCATTGCATCACGTTACACGGTCGCTCTGTCGTAAGGTGTGTGGCCAACTTTAGTTGTACAGTTATGCCTGAAAGTGTACATTGTATGTTTTACAGTAATCATGAGAGCGAGCAGCGTCTTTATTATATGCGTCAATTTTGAATGGTTGAAGCATATGTTCCATTCCACCTGATAATGCTCTTGCACACAGAAATGCAATAGGAAAATTAAAAATGGACATCATTTACCGTAATATAGGCTGCACATATGTACACCTATAAGCTGATGTATACGCACTGCGGTCTGCAGCAATCGGTATATGACTGTCATAAATATCATACATTTACTCTCATGTTTTTAACTTTTAGTTTTGCTTAAGATATGCAGTGCCTGCGGAAAGTATTCACAGCGCTTCACTTTTTCCACATTTTGTTATGTTACAGCCTTATTCCAAAATGGAATAAATACTTTTTTCCCCTCAAAATTCTACACACAATACCCCATAATGACAACATGAAAAAAGTTTTTTTGAGATTTTTGAAAATTTATTAAAAATAAAAAACTAAGAAATGACATGTACATAAGTATTCACAGCCTTTGCTCAATACTTTGTTGATGCAAGTTTGGCAACAATTATAGCCTCAAGTCTTTTTGAATATGATGCCACAAGTTTGGCACGCCTATCTTTGGCCAGTTTCGCCCATTCCTCTTTGCAGCACCTCTCAAGCTCCATCAGGCTGGATGGGAAGCGTCGGTGCACAGCCATTTTCAGATCTCTCCAGAGATGTTAAATCAGATTCAAGTTTGGGCTCTGGCTGGGTCATGATGCCTGGCATTCACGCCAAAGAGTTCAATCTTTGTCTCATCAGATCAGAGAATTTTGTTTCTCATGGTCTGAGAGTCCTTCAGGTGCATTTTGGCAAACTCCAGGTGTGCTGCCATGTGCTTTTTACTAAGGAGTGGCTTCCGATTGGCCACTCTACCATACAGGCCTGATTGGTGGATTGCTGCAGAGATGGTTGTCCTTCTGGAAGGTTCTCCTCTCTCCACAGAGGAATGCTGTAGCTCTGACAGATTGACCATTGGGTTCGTGGCCACCTCCCTGACTAGGACTCTTCTCCCCCGATCGCTCAGTTTAGACAGCCAGCCAGCTCTAGGAATAGTCTTGGTGGTTCCCAACTTCTTCCATGTATGGATGATGGAGGCCGAGGATGATCAATGGAAACAGGATGCACCTGAGCTCAATTTTGAGCTTCATGGCAAAGGCTGTGAATATTTATGTACATGTGATTTCTTATTTTTTTATTTTTAATAAATTTGCAAAAATCTAAAAAAAAATAATATTTTTTCCCCTTCACTACCATCAGAGGATGGTAGTGAGGAAATGACGGAGCTGGAGGATACTGTTCCCTCTAGCAACCGGAGGAGTGGTTCCTCCGGCACAGATGGGACAAAAGAAAGCAAGGTACCTAATCAGATTGTGGTGGTAGGGGATTCTATTATCAGGAAGACAGATAGGGCAATCTGCTACCGGGACTGTGATCGCCGTACAGTCTGTTGTCTCCCGGGTGCTCGGGTACGGCACATCGCAGACCCGGGTAGAAAGATTGTTGGGAGGGGCTGGGAAAGACCCGGCGGTCTTGGTGCACGTTAGCACCAACGACAAAGTTAGAGGTAGGTGGGATGTCCTTAAGAAAGATTATAGGGACTTAGGCCAGAAACTAAAGGCAAGGATATCTAAGGTAATATTCTCCGAAATATTACCTGTGCCACGCGCTAGTCCAGGGGGGCAGAGGGAGATTAGGGAGGTAAATGTGTGGCTTAGAGACTGGTGTAGGAAAGAGGGGTTTGTGTTCCTGGAACACTGGGTGGAGTTTTCAGTCAGGCGCCATCTTTTTTGTCGCGATGGATTGCACCTGAATGAGGAGGGGGTAGAAGTGCTGAGGGTAAGGATGGTTAGAAGGCTGGAGGAGTTTTTAAACTAGGTGCCTGGGGGGGGGGGGGGGGGAGTAGCTAGAAACTACAGGTCATGCAGCGAGAATAGTGAGGATGGAGGTAGTGAACTAAATGGGGGTGAAGAAGGGAGGAGGGAAAGAGCAGTCGGCAAGGGTACTAACAAGGGTATTACCAAAGGTATTGCCACTAACTAACCGATTATGGGTCATCATTACTGCATATAGAAAATTATCTCCCTAGCACAAGGGGAAATACTTATCTTAATTGTATGTACGTAAACGCTAGAAGCCTTATAGGCAAAAAGCGGGAACTAGAAGTCCCTGCAGCAAGCAAACAGTATGATATTATAGGCATTACTGAAACGTGGTGGGACGAATCTCATGATTGGACAGTCAGTCCAGAGGGTAATACACTATTCAGAAGAGATAGATTAAGTAAACGGGGTGGAGGGGTGTGTCTTTACGTAAAGCCATTTTTAAAACCTGATATACGCAAAGATATTCACGATGGGACTGGAAAATAAGATTTTACTTACCGATAAATCTATTTCTCGGAGTCCGTAGTGGATGCTGGGGTTCCTGAAAGGACCATGGGGAATAGCGGCTCCGCAGGAGACAGGGCACAAAAAGTAAAGCTTTTCCAGGTCAGGTGGTGTGCACTGGCTCCTCCCCCTATGACCCTCCTCCAGACTCCAGTTAGGTACTGTGCCCGGACGAGCGTACACAATAAGGAAGGATTTTGAATCCCGGGTAAGACTCATACCAGCCACACCAATCACACCGTACAACTTGTGATCTAAACCCAGTTAACAGTATGATAACAGCGGAGCCTCTGAAAGATGGCTTCCTTCAACAATAACCCGAATTTGTTAACAATAACTATGTACAATTATTGCAGATAATCCGCACTTGGGATGGGCGCCCAGCATCCACTACGGACTCCGAGAAATAGATTTATCGGTAAGTAAAATCTTATTTTCTCTATCGTCCTAGTGGATGCTGGGGTTCCTGAAAGGACCATGGGGATTATACCAAAGCTCCCAAACGGGCGGGAGAGCGCGGATGACTCTGCAGCACCGAATGAGAGAACTCCAGGTCCTCCATAGCCAGAGTATCAAATTTGTAAAATTTTACAAACGTGTTCTCCCCTGACCACGTAGCTGCTCGGCAAAGTTGTAATGCCGAGACCACTCGGGCAGCCGCCCAAGATGAGCCCACCTTCCTTGTGGAGTGGGCCTTTACAGATTTAGGCTGTGGCAGGCCTGCCACAGAATGTGCAAGTTGGATTGTGCTACAGATCCAACGAGCAATCGTCTGCTTAGACGCAGGAGCACCCATCTTGTTGGGTGCATACAATATAAACAACGAGTCAGATTTTCTGACTCCAGCTGTCCTTGCAATATATATTTTTAATGCTCTGACAACGTCCAGTAACTTGGAGTCCTCCAAGTCACTTGTAGCCGCAGGCACTACAATAGGCTGGTTCAGATGAAATGCTGACACCACCTTAGGGAGAAAATGCGGACGAGTCCGCAGTTCTGCCCTGTCCGAATGGAAAATCAGATATGGGCTTTTGTAAGATAAAGCTGCCAGTTCTGACACTCTCCTGGCCGAAGCCAGGGCTAGAAGCATGGTCACTTTCCATGTGAGATATTTCAAATCCACCTTTTTTAGTGGTTCAAACCAATGAGATTTTAGAAAGTCCAAAACCACATTGAGATCCCACGGTGCCACTGGAGGCACCACAGAAGGCTGTATATGCAGCACTCCCTTAACAAAGGTCTGGACTTCAGGGACTGAAGCCAATTCTTTTTGAAAGAAAATCGACAGGGCCGAAATTTGAACCTTAATAGATCCCAATTTGAGACCCATAGACAATCCTGATTGCAGGAAATGTAGGAATCGACCCAGTTGAAATTCCTCCGTCGGAGCACTCCGATCTTCGCACCACGCAACATATTTTCGCCAAAATCGGTGATAATGTTGCACGGTTACTTCCTTCCTTGCTTTAATCAAAGTAGGAATGACTTCTTCCGGCATGCCTTTTTCCTTTAGGATCCGGCGTTCAACCGCCATGCCGTCAAACGCAGCCGCGGTAAGTCTTGAAACAGACAGGGACCCTGCTGAAGCAAGTCCCTCCTTAGAGGTAGAGGCCACGGATCTTCCGTGATCATCTCTTGAAGTTCCGGGTACCAAGTCCTTCTTGGCCAATCCGGAACCACTAGTATCGTTCTTACGCCTCTTTGCCGTATAATTCTCAATACTTTTGGTATGAGAGGCAGAGGAGGAAACACATACACCGACTGGTACACCCAAGGCGTTACCAGCGCGTCCACAGCTATTGCCTGCGGATCTCTTGACCTGGCGCAATACCTGTCCAGTTTTTTGTTGAGGCGAGACGCCATCATGTCCACCATTGGTCTTTCCCAACGGGTTACCAGCATGTGGAAGACTTCTGGATGAAGACCCCACTCTCCCGGGTGAAGATCGTGTCTGCTGAGGAAGTCTGCTTCCCAGTTGTCCACTCCCGGGATGAACACTGCTGACAGTGCTATCACATGATTCTCTGCCCAGCGAAGAATCCTTGCAGCTTCTGCCATTGCACTCCTGCTTCTTGTGCCGCCCTGTCTGTTCACATGGGCGACTGCCGTGATGTTGTCCGACTGGATCAACACCGGTTTTCCCTGAAGCAGAGGTTCTGCCTGGCTTAGAGCATTGTAGATTGCTCTTAGTTCCAGAATGTTTATGTGAAGAGACGTTTCCAGGCTCGTCCATACTCCCTGGAAGTTTCTTCCTTGTGTGACTGCTCCCCAGCCTCTCAGGCTGGCGTCCGTGGTCACCAGGATCCAATCCTGTATGCCGAATCTGCGGCCCTCCAATAGATGAGCACTCTGCAACCACCACAGAAGAGACACCCTTGTCCTTGGAGACAGGGTTATCCGCAGGTGCATCTGAAGATGCGACCCTGACCATTTGTCCAACAGATCCCTTTGGAAAATTCTTGCGTGGAATCTGCCGAATGGAATTGCTTCGTAAGAAGCCACCATTTTTCCCAGGACTCTTGTGCATTGATGTACAGACACCTTTCCTGGTTTTAGGAGGTTCCTGACAAGCTCGGATAACTCCTTGGCTTTTTCCTCCGGGAGAAAAACCTTTTTCTGAACCGTGTCCAGAATCATCCCTAGGAACAGCAGACGAGTTGTCGGCATTAACTGGGATTTTGGAATATTCAGAATCCACCCGTGCTCTTGAGACACCCGTGCTCTTGCTCCACTTCTTGAGACAGTGCTAATCCCATCTCTAGCTGTTCTCTGGACCTTGCTCTTATTAGGAGATCGTCCAAGTATGGGATAATTAATATGCATTTTCTTCGAAGAAGAATCATCATCTCGGCCATTACCTTTGTAAAGACCCGAGGTGCCGTGGACAATCCGAACGGCAGCGTCTGAAACTGATAGTGACAGTTTTGTACAACGAACCTGAGGTACCCCTGGTGTGAGGGGTAAATTGGAACGTGGAGATACGCATCCTTGATGTCCAAGGATACCATAAAATCCCCCTCTTCCAGGTTCGCTATCACTGCTCTGAGTGACTCCATTTTGAACTTGAACTTCTTTATGTACAGGTTCAAGGACTTCAGATTTAGAATAGGCCTTACCGAGCCATCCGGCTTCGGTACCACAAAAAGAGTGGAATAATACCCCTTCCCTTGTTGTAGAAGAGGTACCTTGACTATCACCTGCTGAGAGTACAGCTTGTGAATGGCTTCCAAAACCGTCTCCCTTTCGGAGGGGGACGTTGGTAAAGCAGACTTCAGGAAACGGCGAGGTGGATCTGTCTCTAATTCCAACCTGTACCCCTGAGATATTATCTGCAGGATCCAGGGATCTACTTGCGAGTGAGCCCACTGCGCGCTGTAATTTTTGAGACGACCGCCCACCGTCCCCGAGTCCGCTTGAGAAGCCCCAGCGTCATGCTGAGGCTTTTGTAGAAGCCGGGGAGGGCTTCTGTTCCTGGGAAGGAGCTGCCTGTTGCTGTCTCTTCCCTCGACCTCTGCCTCGTGGCAGATATGAATAGCCCTTTGCTCTCTTATTTTTAAAGGAACGAAAGGGCTGCGGTTGAAAAGTCGGTGCCTTTTTCTGTTGGGGAGTGACTTGAGGTAGAAAGGTGGATTTCCCGGCTGTAGCCGTGGCCACCAAATCTGATAGACCGACTCCAAATAACTCCTCCCCTTTATACGGCAAAACTTCCATATGCCGTTTTGAATCCGCATTGCCTGTCCACTGTCGCGTCCATAAAGCTCTTCTGGCCGAAATGGACATAGCACTTACCCGTGATGCCAGTGTGCAGATATCCCTCTGTGCATCACGCATATAAAGAAATGCATCCTTTATTTGTTCTAACGACAGTAAAATATTGTCCCTGTCCAGGGTATCAATATTTTCAATCAGGGACTCTGACCAAACTACCCCAGCACTGCACATCCAGGCAGTCGCTATAGCTGGTCGTAGTATAACACCTGCATGTGTGTATATACTTTTTTGGATATTTTCCATCCTCCTATCTGATGGATCTTTAAGTGCGGCCGTCTCAGGAGAGGGTAACGCCACTTGTTTAGATAAGCGTGTTAGCGCCTTGTCCACCCTAGGAGATGTTTCCCAGCGCTCCCTAACCTTTGGCGGGAAAGGGTATAATGCCAATAATTTCTTTGAAATTATCAGCTTTTTATCAGGAGCAACCCACGCTTCATTACACACGTCATTTAATTCTTCTGATTCAGGAAAAACTATAGGTAGTTTTTTCACACCCCACATAATACCCTGTTTAGTGGTACCTGTAGTATCAGCTAAATGTAACGCCTCCTTCATTGCCAAAATCATATAACGTGTGGCCCTACTGGAAAATACGGTTGATTCGTCACCGTCACCACTGGAGTCAGTGCCTATGTCTGGGTCTGTGTCGACCGACTGAGGCAAAGGGCGTTTTACAGCCCCTGACGGTGTTTGAGTCGCCTGGACAGGCACTAATTGATTGTCCGGCCGTCTCATGTCGTCAAACGACTGCCTTAGCGTGTTGACACTATCCCGTAGTTCCATAAATAAAGGCATCCATTCTGGTGTCGACTCCCTAGGGGGTGACATCCTCATATTTGGCAATTGCTCCGCCTCCACACCAATATCGTCCTCATACATGTCGACACACATGTACCGACACACAGCAGACACACAGGGAATGCTCCTAACGAAGACAGGACCCACTAGCCCTTTGGGGAGACAGAGGGAGAGTTTGCCAGCACACACCAAAAGCGCTATATATAACAGGGATAGCCTTATAATAAGTGCTCCCTTATAGCTGCTTTATATATATATAAAAATATCGCCATAAATTTGCCCCCCCTCTCTGTTTTACCCTGTTTCTGTAGTGCAGTGCAGGGGAGAGACCTGGGAGCCGTCCTGACCAGCGGAGCTGTGAGAGGAAATGGCGCCGTGTGCTGAGGAGATAGGCCCCGCCCCTTTTCCGGCGGGCTCGTCTCCCGCTATTTAGTGAATCCAGGCAGGGGTTAAATATCTCCATATAGCCTCTGGGGGCTATATGTGAGGTATTTTTAGCCTTTATATAGGTTACATTTGCCTCCCAGGGCGCCCCCCCCCCCAGCGCCCTGCACCCTCAGTGACTGCGTGTGAAGTGTGCTGAGAGGAAAATGGCGCACAGCTGCAGTGCTGTGCGCTACCTTTAGAAGACTGCAGGAGTCTTCAGCCGCCGATTTTGGACCTCTTCTGACTTCAGCATCTGCAAGGGGGCCGGCGGCGCGGCTCCGGTGACCATCCAGGCTGTACCTGTGATCGTCCCTCTGGAGCTGATGTCCAGTAGCCAAGAAGCCAATCCATCCTGCACGCAGGTGAGTTCACTTCTTCTCCCCTCAGTCCCTCGTTGCAGTGATCCTGTTGCCAGCAGGACTCACTGTAAAATAAAAAACCTAAGCTAAACTTTTTCTAAGCAGCTCTTTAGGAGAGCCACCTAGATTGCACCCTTCTCGGCCGGGCACAAAAATCTAACTGGAGTCTGGAGGAGGGTCATAGGGGGAGGAGCCAGTGCACACCACCTGACCTGGAAAAGCTTTACTTTTTGTGCCCTGTCTCCTGCGGAGCCGCTATTCCCCATGGTCCTTTCAGGAACCCCAGCATCCACTAGGACGATAGAGAAATACTGTTGATACTGTTGAGACGTTATGGGTAGAAACTGCATGTGGGGGAAAGGGAACAAAAAGGATAGTTTTGGGGCTATGCTACAAGCCACCTGGTATTAATGTGTCTGATGAGGAAATGTTACTGAAACAAATTGTAAAGGCAGCAGGAGTAGGTAACGTAATAGTAATAGTGATATTTTAACTATCCGGAGATAAATTGGACAAATGATTTATGTGATACTGCCAGGGGTAATATGTTTTTAAACGTACTAAATGACAACTACTTACTTCAACTAATCAAGGAACCAACTAGGTACAATGCAATCTTAGACCTGATATTAACGAACAATGGGGAATTGATACCAAATATTATAGTAGGGAGCCCATAGGAAACAGCGACCACAATATGGTCACATTCAATATCAGTTATCATAAGCAGTCCTATATTGGCTCAACTAGGACTCTAAACTTTACCAAAGCTAACTTTGACATGATGAGGAAAGCTTTAAGAGACATTGAATGGGAAATTTTGTTTCAAGGAAAAAATACTACCGAGAAATGGGAGGTATTAAAATCACTGCTCGTTAGTAATACTTGCAAATTTATTCCCATGGGCAGCAAACAAAGGACTACAAATGCCAAACAAATGTGGCTTAACAAAAAGATTAAGGAAATAATGGGGGAAAAAAGGCGAGCATTCAAAAAATATAAATCAGACGGGAAAGCGGAGTCATTCCAGCACTATAAGGATTGTAACAAAATATGCAAAAAAGACATAAGAGCGGCTAAAGTAAAAACTGAAAAGCTAGTAGCAAAGGAAAGCAAATCAAACCCCAATTTTTTTTTAAATATATCAACAGCAAAAGAATAAAGGAGAGTATAGGCCCCTTAAAGGACAAGCTGGGAGTCTTAATCAAAAACAATAATGACATTGCGGATAAATTAAATGAGTTTTTCTCATCGGTATTCACAAGAGAGGACAAGATGCAAGGATTAACATACAATCTCAACAAAGATAATGTCTCACTGCTAAGTGCTATTTAAGTGAGGAGGTAGTCTGTGACCGATTAAAAAAAATTAAGATTAATAAGTCACCTGGTCCCGACGGAATTCACCCAAGGGTTCTCATGGAGATTCACTCTGAAGTAGCAAGACTGCTATTTTTGATCTTCAATGACTCACTTACATCAGACATGGTTCCGAAAGACTGGCGTATAGCGGAAGTAGTGCCGATATTCAAAAAGGTAAGTAAAGCCGAACCAGGTAATTATAGACCAGTTAGTCTCACATCTATAGTGGGGAAAGTACTGGAAGGTATTCTAAAGGATAGTATACAGAAATTCATTGAAGCCAATAAGGTTATTAATAGGAACCAACATGGATTTGTGAAGGATAGATTACGTCAAGCAACTTATAGGCCCTACACACTGGGCGATATGAGTGAAAGATATAAACGATCTTGTTCACTAATGAATGAGATACCGTTCATATCTTTCAGTGTGGAGGCACCAGTGATGAACGATGCGTGGCCCCGCGCTCGTTCATCGCTAGTGCCCCGTCGCTTGTGCATGCAGGCCAATATGGACGATCTCGTCCATATTTGCCTGCACTGCTATGGAGCTGGGTGATGGGGGGAGTGAAGAAACTTCACTCCCCCTGTCAACGCACCCCCCGCCACCGCATCGGCCATAACAGCCGTAGGGCAGTTTGGCGGCGGATCGCGCAGTGTGTAGGGCCCATAACTAGGTTTTTATGAAACAGTTAGTGCAAACCTTAATCAGGGTAAGGAGGTGGATGTAATCTTTTTAGACTTTGCTAAAGCTTTCGACACAGTACCGTACTTATCTATAAGTTACAAGAACTAGGGCTAGGGAGCACAATATGTACTTGGGTCAGAAATTGGTTAGATAATAGGGAGCATCGCATTGTGGTAAATTGAACTTTTTCAAATTGGACTGAAGTAATAAGTGGTGTGCCACAAGGGTCTGTACTTGGGGGTTCATTCCGACCCGTTCGTACGCAGCGGTTTATCGCTGCGTGCGAACGGGTGCGGAATGCGCATGCGCCATGCACGCTGGGCGTGCGCGCGACGTTGTCCGGCGAGAGGTCGCCGGGTTACGTTGCGTCTAAAGAAGAAAGCAGTCGCAGGACGGACCGCAAAGAAGATTGACAGGACGGAGGCGTGGCTGGGCGGATCCGGACCGTTTAGAGCCGTTTTCGGGGAGTGGTGAGTATAACGCAGGCGTGCCCAGGAGAACGGAGGGCAGAGGAGTGATGTCAAAGCTGGGCCCATCATCGCTGGATCCATCGCACAGGGTATGTCCAGCCCTAGTCTAGTTTTGCTTGAAATTATTTTGCTTAGCAGGGCTGCACAAGCGATCGCAGCCCTGCCAAGCTAAAATACACTCCCACATAGCGCGTGGACTATTGATCGCAGCAGCAGCAAAAAGTTGCTGGCTGCGATCAACTCGGAATGACCACCCTGGACCACTATTGTTCAACATCTTCATTAACGATCTAGTAGATCTAGAGAGCACGGTGTCAATTTTTGCATTATAGGGTATAGTGTGTAGAATTTTGAGGGAAAACATTAATTTATTCTGTTTTGGAATAAGGCTGTAACATAACAAAATGTGGAAAAAGTGAAGCGCTGTGAATACTTTCCGGATGCACTTTATGAGTTTGCGATTACCTATCAATGCAAGAGACAATTGTCAGGTGAATTTCCTTGTGAGATTGACCGGGTGTGGTATTGAAAGTCGACAGTAACTAGGTCGACAATGTCTAGGTCGACCACTATTGGTCGACAGTAACTAGGTCGACAGGGTGTCTAGGTCGACAGGGTCTTTAGGTCGACAGGTCAAAAGGTCGACATGAGTTTTTAATGTTATTTTGGTGTCGTTTTCTTCGTAGAGTGACCGGGAACCCCAATTAGTGCACCGCATCCCCTCGCATGGCTCGCCATGCTTCGGGCATGGTGCCTTCGCTCTGCTACCGCTTCGCTCGGCACAGATTACCGTTCCAATCGTAGTCCACGTGGATCGTTAAGTATGAAAAGGTTCAAAAAAAGAAAAAAATTGTGAAAAACTCATGTCGACCTTTTGACCTGTCGACCTAAAGACCCTGTCGACCTAGTTACTGCATACTTGCCTACCTGACCCTCTCCATGAGGGAGAAAATGCTCTGTTCCTGGACTTTCCTAGTAATGTATGATTGCCATTACCTGTGGTGAAACACCTTTCTTATCAATTAACTAGCTCACCACAGGTGATGGCAATCATACATTACCAGGAAAGTCCAGGAACAGAGCATTTTCTCCCTCATGGAGAGGGTCAGGTGGGCAAGTATGAGTTACTGTCGACTTTCAATCCGGATCCCGATTGACCAATGCACTTTTTTCAGGCCAGCCTTACTGCTGTGCATTTACCTAATAACATAGGATATAAAGGGTACTATTATTAATTCCATGCAGGTAACCTGCAGCTGTGGTATACAAACCTTAACAGGATTACACAGTTCCAGGTTGTTGCACTTACTTACTGCAGTTCCTGGATGTGGGTGATGTCACTACACTACATACAACTAAACGGACCAAGCAACCAGAAGCCTCTTTGTATTTGTTTATGTGGACAATAAAGTTTTGGTGAAAAAAAAAAAAAAGAAAACAAAAGAGCTCCGGACTGGGGGGCTCGCACTGGGCTACCTTGCATGAGGACGGCGTCCGGGAAGGGGCAGAAGAAGGGAATCCGCGCAGCCGGGCTGAGGAGGGGAGAGAGCGCGTGCGTCGGTCGGCCACAGCAGGCGCCGTGCGGGAGACCGAGAGCCCGGGGAGGACCGTGTGTCGCCGTCGACTGTGTGGGGACCGTGTGCCGCCTGCGGGAGACCGCGCGCCCAGTCTGTGTGCCGCCTGCCAGGGGGCCGTGTACTGCCCGCGGAGTCTCTGGTTATTCGGGAGAGGAAGGATGGTCCGGGGCGCCTCCCCTCGGCACGGCCTGTGAGAGACATGCTGCCCGGGGCCCCGGACCCCCCGGGGTGGGGGAGAAGGGGGAGGCAGCCGGGCCCCGGGCTGTGGTGTCCGTCCCTGCTGCTACTGCTCCCGGTTCTCTTACCCGTCAGCAAAGCCCAGTCCGGGCCCGGGGCGCACAGTGAGTCCGGGCTGAACGTCTACATGAGCGAGGAGGAGGTGCGGAGGCTGATCGGTGAGTGGGGCAGAGGGTGGCAGAGCCGGGGAGAGTGCTCACACCGGGCCTGGGGGCTTCCCGCTATGTGTCCGGTCTCCTGTATTCACTATACTCACAGGGCCGGGGTTACCCCCCATTCTGCTCTCCTGTCACAGGGCCCGGGCTACCCCCCACATTCTGCCCCCCTGTCACAGGGCTCGGGCTACCCCCCCATTTAGCCTCCCATTTTTTGATCCTTTATCACATGGTCTTGGCTACGCCCCCGCTTTACCCTCCCTTGTCTCAGGGCCCCGGCTACCCGAACCTTCCCCCCCCCCCACCCCACCCCAGTATTGCCGCCCCACTTCTCACAGGGCTTGGGCTACCCTCCATTCTGTTCCCTTTGTCATAGGGCCCAGGCTACCCCCCCCCCCTTTTTTTTTTCTTGCCTTGTCACAGGGTCTGGGCTACCCCCATTCTACCCCATTTGTCATGGGTACATATTAGCCAAACCCCTGTGGCACACGGCTTGGCCAAGGAAGCATCCAGTGTCGCAGGGACTAAACTGGCAAGCCCCCCATCCAATAGGTTAAACCAGTGGTTCTCGCATTTATTTGAATAATGGGGCCCTAGAGTATATGCATTTTTTTTTTGTCATGGCACCACTAGGCCAAAACCCCTTTCACATCGCACAAATAACCCGGTACCGACACGGCATATTGCCGTGTCGAACCGGGTCAGTGTGCGATGTGAAAGCACACTGGCCGATTTAGCGGGTCGCCTGACCCGGTAAATCAACCCGGTAAAAAAGAAGGGTTTTACCCGGGTTGATTACTGGGTCAGGTGCGGTGTGAATGGGAGCCGTGTCGATGCGACACGGTTCCCATTCACAAGATAGGGAGAGGCGGCGCTGGAGATGAGCTCATCTCCCGACACCGCCTCCACCCCTGCCCCTGCTGCTGCTGCGCGCTCCGTTGTTATGGCAACCGACCCGGTATATTGCCGGGTCGGAAAGCCAGCAGCAGAGTGCAAATGCCGGATCCCACCCGGTAAGTACACGTTTGTCTTACCGGGTAGGATCCGGCATTTGCAGTCTGAATGCAGCATCAGTGAGAAATGTATTAAAAATTATTAATTTATATAAAAGTAATATGTGCTACCTGTAATCCTTAGATTCAGTTATGTTGGTTGTGGGCAGGGTTGCATATCTGTTTATCCATGTATTTTATGATCAGCTAAACCAGCACTGTTGGCTGCCAATCACCTGGACCATGAATAATAGAATTGGTCCTGCATCACCAAGCTGTGGCACACAGTTTTATGAACCACTGGGTTAAACCATGTTCAGTCAATTAATTTGAAGGTTAATACTGAATATCCCATTCAAAGGAACATCCACAGTTGTTACTGTTTATAATGGTGTATTAGTTTAGAAATACTATTAATGCCTATACTCATGGACTGAATCTTTACTTGATCTTGCAAATATTTATTTGTAATGTGTGCCCCCAGATCTACTGTCTCTGTGATGGGTGCCCCCAGATCTACTGTCTCTGTGATGGGTGCCCCCAGATCTACTGTCTCTGTGATGGGTGCCCCCAGATCTACTGTCTCTGTGATGGGTGCCCCCAGATCTACTGTCTCTGTGATGGGTGCCCCCAGATCTACTGTCTCTGTGATGGGTGCCCCCAGATCTACTGTCTCTGTGATGGGTGCCCCCAGATCTACTGTCTCTGTGATGGGTGCCCCCAGATCTACTGTCTCTGTGATGGGTGCCCCCAGATCTACTGTCTCTGTGATGGGTGCCCCCAGATCTACTGTCTCTGTGATGGGTGCCCCCAGATCTACTGTCTCTGTGATGGGTGCCCCCAGATCTACTGTCTCTGTGATGGGTGCCCCCAGATCTACTGTCTCTGTGATGGGTGCCCCCAGATCTACTGTCTCTGTGATGGGTGCCCCCAGATCTACTGTCTCTGTGATGGGTGCCCCCAGATCTACTGTCTCTGTGATGGGTGCCCCCAGATCTACTGTCTCTGTGATGGGTGCCCCCAGATCTACTGTCTCTGTGATGGGTGCCCCCAGATCTACTGTCTCTGTGATGGGTGCCCCCAGATCTACTGTCTCTGTGATGGGTGCCCCCAGATCTACGGTCTCTGTGATGGGTGCCCCCTCGATCTACGGTCTCTGTGATGGGTGCCCCCAGATCTACGGTCTCTGTGATGGGTGCCCCCTCGATCTACTGTCTCTGTGATGGGTGCCCCCTCGATCTACTGTCTCTGTGATGGGTGCCCCCCCCGATCTACTGTCTCTGTGATGGGTGCCCCCCCCCGATCTACTGTCTCTGTGATGGGTGCCCCCCCCCCGATCTACTGTCTCTGTGATGGGTGCCCCCCCCCGATCTACTGTCTCTGTGATGGGTGCCCCCCCCCGATCTACTGTCTCTGTGATGGGTGCCCCCCCCCGATCTACTGTCTCTGTGATGGGTGCCCCCCCCCGATCTACTGTCTCTGTGATGGGTGCCCCCCCGATCTACTGTCTCTGTGATGGGTGCTGTCCCCCGATCTACTGTCTGTGATGGGTGCCCCCCCCCCCGATCTACTGTCTCTGCGATGGGTGCCCCCCGATCTACTGTCTCTGTGATGGGTACCCCCCCCCCCGATCTACTGTCTCTGTGATGGGTACCCCCCCCCCCGATCTACTGTCTCTGTGATGGGTACCCCCCCCCCGATCTACTGTCTCTGTGATGGGTACCCCCCCCCCCGATCTACTGTCTCTGTGATGGGTGCCCCCAGATTTACGGTCTCTGTGATGGGTGCCCCCAGATTTACGGTCTCTGTGATGGGTGCCTCCAGATTTACGGTCTCTGTGATGGGTGCCTCCAGATTTACGGTCTCTGTGATGGGTGCCTCCAGATTTACAGGCACAATGCAGTGAATTAAATTCAGCAGGATGTGCTGTCCGGCTGCGCCATTAACGGTAGTGCTGACATTGCAAGTTTCCCTCATAACTCTATGGGGGTGCGAGGGAAAACTTATGATGTCATCATGTGTGATCTGCTGTTCAAGAGTGACACTTCATGTCATACCACCAGAACCATCCCTTACATTCTCTACATTTGAGGTCCATACAAAACGCCTTTTCCAACCAGTACATCTTAGAGTAGCTGTCATTTACCGCCCCCCTGGCACTGCTTCCAGATTCATCGACAACTTTGCTTCCTGGCTTCCTCACTTCCTCTCTCCTGACATTCCCTCCATTATCCTAGGTGATTTCAACATCCCTATTGACATCACCACACAATCCCCTGCCTCTAAACTCCTTAACCTCACCTCTTCACTTGGTCTCTCCCAGTGGACCTCCTCACCCTCCCATGTGAATGGGAGCTCACTGGATCTGGTCTTCACTCACCGCTGTGATATTTCTGATTTTTCCAACTCCCCATTTCCCCTCTCTGACCACCACTTGCTCTCCTTTAACCTATCTCTCTCGACTTCCCCAACTCTACCTCCTAAGGCTACCATCACTAAGCGGAACATTGAAGCTATTGACACCACATTCCTTTCCTCCTTGTTTGACTCACTTCTCTCTCTCTCTCTCTCTCTCTCTCTCTCTCTCTCTCTCTCTCTCTCTCTCTCTCTCTCTCTCTCTCTCTCATGCCCTGAACAAGCCACCTCCACATACAATGCATCCCTTACTTCTGCTCTTGACTCTGTTGCTCCACCAACCACTATTCACCCTCGCAAATTAACACCTCAAGCCTGGCACACCAAATGCACCAGATATCTGCAAAAATGTTCACGTACTGCTGAGCGACACTGGAGGAAATCACGCTCTAAGGCAGACTTTCTCCATTTCAAACTTATGCTCTCATCCTTCAGTGCTGCCCTTTCTCTTGCTAAACAGTCATACTTCAAGAACCTTATCTACTCCCAGTCTCCGACGCCTCTTTACCACTCTCAACTCACTCCTCTGCCCACCTCCACCTCGTCCCCCTTCCTCACTCTCTGCTCTTGACTTTGCCACTTACTTCACATCCAAAATTGACTCCATACATCAGGACATCACATCACACCAGACCATCAGTAACCAGCCTTCTCCCATCCCTTACCAACCCTCTCCATCCCTCGCACCAACTCTGACATCTTTCTCCCATGCATCTGGAGAGGAAGTCATGGCCCTCATTCGTTTCTGTCCCCTCACCACCTCCCCACTTGACCCTATCCCCTCCCGCCTCCTCCGCTACCTCTCTCCTTCTGCTTGTTCCCATCTTTCACACCTTCTCAATCTCTCCCTCTCATCAGGCACTGTCCCCTCTGCCTTCAAGCATGCACTCATCTCTCCTATTCTTAAAAAACCTACCCTTGATCCAAACACTCTCTCCAACTACCGACCCATCTCTCTCCTCCCTTTTGCCTCCAAACTCCTTGAGCGTATTGTCTACAACCGCCTTACTTCCTTTCTTTCCTCACACTCACTGCTTGACACATTCCAGTCTGGCTTCCGTCCTCTCCACTCCACTGAAACTGCCCTTACAAAAGTATGCAATGACCTCCATGCTGCTAAATCTAAGGGACACTACTCTCTACTTATTCTACTGGATCTCTCTGCTGCTTTTGACACTGTGGACCATCCTCTCCTACTGCAAATCCTTCACTCCATTGGTCTGCGTGACACTGCCCTTTCTTGGCTGTCCTCCTACCTCTCTGACCGTTCATTCTCTCTCCTCTTATGACTCTACCTCCCCCTCACTTCCACTAACTGTAGGGGTACCCAAGGTTCTGTCCTTGGTCCTCTACTCTTCTCTCTCTACACGTCCTCACTAGGTAAGCTCATTAGTTCTTTTGGTTTCCAATATCATCTCTATGCTGATGACACTCAAATCTATCTTTCCTCTCCAGACCTCACCCCTGCTCTCCTCACTCGTATCTCCAACTGTCTCTCTGCTACCTCTTCCTGGATGTCCAAGCGCTTTCTTAAACTTAACATGTCTAAGACCGAGCTGATCATCTTCCCTCCCTCCTGCATAACCTCACCTCCTACAATCTCATTATCTATTGATGGAACTACTATCTCCTCTAGCCCCCAAGTGTGCTGTCTTGGAGTAATCCTTGACTCCTCCCTCTCCTTCAAACCACACATTCAGCACCTCTCACAAACCTGCCGTTTTCATCTAAAAAATATATCCAGGATCAGACCCTTTCTGACCCAGGATGCTACTAAGACTCTTATCCACTCACTGGTCATCTCCAGACTGGACTACTGTAATCTCCTCCTAACTGGCATTCCTGACAAATACCTCTCTCCACTCCCAATTTATACTCAGTGCTGCTGCCTGGCTCATCTTCCTCACCAAACACACTACGTCCACCTCTCCTCTCTTACTAGACCTTCACTGGCTCACCTTCCCTTTCAGAATCCATTTCAAGCTTCTCACACTTGCTTACAAAGCCCTCACCCACTCCTCTCCCATCTATATCTCTGACCTTATCTCCCTTTACACTCCCACCCGTCCTCTTCGCTCTGCTAATGCACGTCGACTCTCCCGCCTACGGATTACTTCCTCCCACCTCCAAGATTTTTCACGTGCTGCACCACTTCTCTGGAATTCCCTACCTCTCCCCCCTCAGACTCTCCACCTCTCTACAAAACTTCAAACGGGCTCTCAAGACTCACTTCTTTACCAAACCCAGCCAAATCTCATCCTAAACCTCTGTTCCACGCTCTCTATGTACCCCATCTGTCTCACCCCTGTCTGTCTACCCTCCCCTTTAGAATGTAAGCTCTCACGAGCAGGGCTCTCTTCCCTCATGTGCTTATCCTTTTCTTACTTTAATAATATTCAACTGCACCACATCCAGCAGTCTTCTGCCACCTGATACTTATTCCAGTGTCATCTGCTGATGTAGCTATGTTTATTTACCCTGTACTTGTCCTATATTGTCAACTGTAAGTTGCTGTTTTCCTGCTTGATTATTTGTTTATGTACTCTGTAATTGGGCGCTGCGGAACCCTTGTGGCGCCATATAAAGAAAGGATAATAATAATGTTGATGTCTGCAATTGAATTCCTCCAGTATGACGTGTGCCTCCAGATTTAGTGTCACTTCATTTTTCATTATGTTCCTGTGTATGAATAGCAAAGTATGATGTTAACCTAAAAAAATGCAAACCTAAAATGTATCACAAGCTTCTGTGTATAGGATATTCCCCAAATCAGCATCTTGTCGCCAGATGTGCACATGGGATTCAGTATGATATCCCGGCTAGAAGCGCAGTGTGTCCCCTCGCGGGCTCGCTGCACCTGCCACGCTTCTGCCCAGGGTTATATTCTCCATGGGTGGTGGCGTGGACCACCACCTGAGTGGAGATTTCAGTCGGCAGTCGGAATTCCAACTGTCTGTTTCAGCGGGTGTCAGGATTCCGGCGTCCAATATTTTGCTCTGGTAAAGCAACTATAGATTGTTGGTAGAAGCTTACAGTATCTGAATGATTCACATCCAAAGCCAGCTATTTCCATGTGATTTTATTTGTGGAAGCGACAATGACCACTTAAAGCAGGCATGTCAAACTCGTGGCCCTCCAGCTGTTGTGAAACTACAAGTCCCAGCATGCTTTGCCAGCATACCTACCATTGATTAGCTGGTAAAGCATGCTGGGACTAGTTTCACAACAGCTGGATGACAATGAGTTTGACATGCCTGACTTAAAGCAATAATATATCCAAACTGGCATTGGTCATATCTTGGTAGTAGGATGATTTGCAAACACAGGAAAAATATGTTGTGCAGCAACAAATTATGTTTGAAAAAATATTTCTACATGTGGATCCAGATGCTTACCCTAGGGCTGAGCAGATTATTTCTGTTCCAATAGTGATCAAATTTGACAGTACTTGGTTAGCATGCTTGGCGGATGATGTTGCAAACTTGCTAATTGTAGTCATTATAAGTCCTGATGGAAATCATTCTAATAACCCTCAGAGTTTGTGAGCCCACATATAAAGCAGTTTGGAGACACTTGAGGGCTAAAATGTACCAATGATTCACTTAACTTGAGTGTATGGGTAGGGTACTAGGCGCCTTAATTAATAACATTTCCAGTTTGTGTATAATTTGTGTTAACTCTTCTTATCAGTTTGTTTTGATGGATACGGTGTAAAACACCAGATGATACAACACAATAAAAAAATGTATTTGTTCATTTTCATTGAAAAAGTGTCTGAAATTCTCTACGTCCTCTTAACTAAAGCTTATTTGCAAGGGCCTATCATTCTACTTTTTCTGCCTGACTGATTACTGGATCTGTTTTATTTGCATACATTAAAAATGGCAGGCCAGAGCCATAAAACAGTCAGTTTTTTTTTCTATAAAAAAACATAACCAAGTCCATTTTGATATGTCTCCCTTACATTAGTGGCACAATGTGACCCTCCCAGTCTGTCATGAGATGCGATAACCTAGGACCTCGATACCTGAAATATGTAATGCACTGATCTGTTATCAACTGTAACTAGAAATGAAGGAAACCCCAACATATACTGTAGCTATGGTGCAGCTCTGTGTATATTTAGTTGATGGTTCTAGTGTCTCTTCAGCTTGAGGTCTAGTACCTACAGAACAGTGGCACGTTCATTAAACCATTACGTGACCACCACAGTCCTTTTGGATGGGAGCATTGCTACTTGGGAACATTCCCCCACCATTAGTATAGATGTGCTCAGCTAGGAATTGCTTTGTTTTGCAACTCTTTGATCTAAACCCATCGAATGAACCTTACCTCATAATAGAGCTGCTAGAACACGTGGCTGAGGAGAACAAGCACTAATGCCTCTAGGCCTTTTTATTTCATTTTTTTTTGTTTATATGTATGTATGTATATGCTATGCATGTACTTATCCAGTCATTGAGAACAGCGTGGAGGATGACTCATCTTACCGCATAACTTTACCACTGCTCAGTAAAACAGTCTGTGATCTTTCCGCAGCTTTTACAGCAAACATGCATTTTTAGGTATAATAAGGAGTTTATGCAATAGAATACAGGTATGGCAGAAGTAGTGGTTGGCATTACTGAGGCCATTGGGTTCTATTCCTCCCATGGCACTATCTGTTCTGGAGTTCATTTTATTCTTCCTGTGTTTGTGTGGTTTTTCTCTCACTGTCCAAAAATATACTGGTGGGTAAAATGCCACCTGACAGAATTAACACTAGTTTGTCTCTCTGGTAGAAAATGAAGATTGTATTAGTGTTA
This sequence comes from Pseudophryne corroboree, assembly GCF_028390025.1. Taxonomy (NCBI): domain Eukaryota; kingdom Metazoa; phylum Chordata; class Amphibia; order Anura; family Myobatrachidae; genus Pseudophryne; species Pseudophryne corroboree. The sequence goes on along the minus strand of NC_086447.1, from coordinate 174,080,681 downwards.
CCAACCTTTTATCGACTATTGCTTGGTACTGTTTCCCACCTGCCTCTATGCAGCTTAATAATTTGTATAAAAAGATACAAAAAATAAATATAAAAAGAGATACAGTATAAATAAACACAAATTAGACTTATTACCACTGTGCTGACGATTAATGTAAAATTGTTTATGATATCCTTTGTAACATGCTGTGTAATGTGTTGGCACTACAGAAGTGCACTAGGGCTATAGACTTTCTATCTGTGATTAGCTGTTCAGGACACGGCAAACTGCCTTCATTTAATATTTGTAGTCAAACCTATGTGATGAAACAGTGAAGGGGTGGAATTCTATTCCCGATTATTGGTGCAATGTGCTGTTCTCAAACACATAGGGGGAATTCAATTGTTAGCACTGCCCAATCTACCGTCATGACGGGCGATTGCAGGGGCGATATTTAATTGATGCTGGTTATCGCACCCATAAGTGTTAAATTTATCCGCATAAAGAGACTAAACTAATGGATTTGATTGTGAAACGTGCCGTTTGTGTGCCCAAACGGACGGGTCACTTTTAGCACATTTCAGCTTGCCTGCATGGTGGGCTGCGACCTGAAAGGCTCCGCACGCCTGAACGGAGCAACAATTGAATTGCTCCTTTGTTTTCTTCTATGGTAACCAAAATATTGGTCAACTTGGCCAGTCTAGCATTGTTTTAGATGATCTTTTGCAGTATGTTCCTTTTATTTTATCAGTTACCTGTAAGTTATCTATGGAAATTCCTTTTCTCATGTTCTCTCACAAAAACATCCTGTTTTCAGCTTGCTTATCAATTTGTTATACTGGTGGTGGTGGTGGTTGTCGTCATCGTCTTCTTTTGTCTGTTTATTTTCATGTTTCTTTAGTTGAGGATGTTCATGTGAGCAAGTTAGGTGCTAAAGCTTTTGGGGATGTGGTATGGAAGGTAGATAGTAACTAGGTCGACCACTGATGGTCGACAGTAAATAGGTCGACCACTGTTGGTCGACAGTAACTAGGTCGACCACTGTTGGTCGACAGTAACTAGGTCGACCACTGTTGGTCGACAGTAACTAGGTCGACCACTGTTGGTCGACAGTTCAAAAGGTCGACATGAGTTTGTTTGTTTTAATGGTTTTTCTTGTGTCGTTCTCTTCGTAGAGTGACCGCTTGGCTCACCATGCTTCGGGCAAGGTGCCTCGCTGCGCTCTGCACAGGTTACCGTTCCCAGTTGTAGTCCACGTGGATCGTTAAGTATGAAAAGGTTAAAAAAGAAAAAAATCATGAAAAACTCATGTCGACCTAGTTACTGTCGACCATTAGTGGTCGACCTAGATAGTGTCGACCTAGAGACCGGATCCCAGCTTTTGGTGTGTGCGTTTTTTTTTTTTTTTTGGGGTGGAATCTGGAGCGTGTATTTTAAAACTCTGCTGATTTTAATATAGCATTGTAGATCAAAGGTACTAGTTTCAGATTTGGCAAAAGTGCTGATTTTTCAGTGGGATGTAAAAGTGATGTTTTAAAGGCAAACCTGGTTTTGTTTGTAGAAAGGGATGTAGCTTTATATCCCTAATTTACAGATTGAAATCATCCATTTACAATTGGTAACATATAATTAAGCCCAGAATGTGTAAAGTTTAACTTGAGCTGGGCTCTGAGAAGCCTGAAGAAAGATAGTTGTGTATACATTATATTTCTGGCACACTTTGCTCATTAGGGCTATTTTGTTGCCTCAGTATTTTCTTTTGTGGTATTGTCCTAGGGGCCATATGTAGATTTTAGTGTTGTTTGATAGCACAACATGGAAACTAGAAATATATTGGGAGTCATTTTCTTCATTCCAAGTTTGAGTTCTGTCCTTTGTTTTGTTCTCAATGTTAGCTGGAACACACCTAAAGATTTATCTGTCCATTCTGTCTGGTGGGAACAAAAATCTGGTTACGTGTGAGAGAAAATGTCAATCAACTATTTGCTCCAAAAAGCTGGAAAATAGAAAACCGTCATTAAGACAAATTGGTTAAATCCGTTTGATTAAAAAAAATGTATCCGAACAATCGTCTTTGTCCATTTTCCACTGTTTAGGCGCAAATGGTTGATTAGCTCCCATATCTTGCTTTATTAGTGTGCTAATTATTGGTTAAGAGTGATTGGCTGCAGCTTGTGTTACCTTCAGTAGCTGCTGTAAACACACCCTTTATAGTCCAGGCTAATCCCAGTATCCTAAAAAAATATTGGTTGTCTTCCACTACAGGCCACCATACAACAGAATTGCACTATCTGAGTCAGCAATACTTGTGCTGGCACCGTTAGTATAGTACAATGTGGTCATAGAATGACCGTCTGCTCGTGGGCCATCCAGAGAGATATTTTATAGACCACCATCAAATGTTGATTTGCCAGTCTGACCCATATGTGTCATTTAATCTGAAATCTGAACCAGTACATGAGTATAATATATGCTTTTCTCTGACGTCCTAGTGGATGCTGGGACTCCGTCAGGACCACAGGGGGAATAGCGGCTCCGCAGGAGACAGGGCACAAAAGTAAAAGCTTTAGGATCAGGTGGTGTGCACTGGCTCCTCCCCCTATGACCCTCCTTCAAGCCTCAGTTAGGTTTTTGTGCCCGGCCGAGAAGGGTGCAATCTAGGTGGCTCTCATAAAGAGCTGCTTAGAGTAAAAGTTTTGATAGTTTTCTTATTTTCAGTGAGTCCTGCTGGCAACAGGCTCACTGCAACGAGGGACTTAGGGGAGAAGAAGTGAACTCACCTGCGTGCAGGATGGATTTGCTTCTTAGGCTACTGGACACTAGCTCCAGAGGGACGATCACAGGTACAGCCTGGATGGGTCACCGGAGCCGCGCCGCCGACCCCCTTGCAGATGCCGAAGTAAGAAGAGGTCCAGAAACCGGCGGCTGAAGGCTTTTCAGTCTTCATGAGGTAGCGCACAGCACTGCAGCTGTGCGCCATTGCTCTCAGCACACTTCACACCAACGGTCACTGAGGGTGCAGGGCGCTGGGGGGGGCGCCCTGGGCAGCAATGTTAATACCTTTTCTGGCTAAAAAGAATACATCACATATAGTCCCTGAGGCTATATGGATGTATTTCACCCCTGCCAGGTCTCAGAAAAACCGGGAGAAGAGCCCGCCGGAATAGGGGGCGGGGCCTATCTCCTCAGCACACAGCGCCATTTTCCCTCACAGAACTGCTGGTGGGAAGGCTCCCAGGCTCTCCCCTGCACTGCACTACAGAAACAGGGTTAAAACAGAGAGGGGGGGGCACTTATTTGGCGATATGATTATATATTAAGATGCTATAAGGGAAAACACTTATATAAAGGTTGTCCCTGTATAATTATAGCGTTTTGGTGTGTGCTGGCAAACTCTCCCTCTGTCTCCCCAAAGGGCTAGTGGGGTCCTGTCCTCTATCAGAGCATTCCCTGTGTGTGTGCTGTGTGTCGGTACGTGTGTGTCGACATGTATGAGGACGATGTTGGTGAGGAGGCGGAGCAATTGCCTGTAATGGTGATGTCACTCTCTAGGGAGTCGACACCGGAATGGATGGCTTATTTAAGGAATTACGTGATAATGTCAACACGCTTCAAGGTCGATTGACGACATGAGACGGCCGGCAAACAAATTAGTACCTGTCCAGGCGTCTCAAACACCGTCAGGGGCTTTAAAACGCCCATTTACCTCAGTCGGTCGACATAGACCTAGACACAGACACTGACTCCAGTGTCGACGGTGAAGAAACAAACGTATTTTCCTTTAGGGCCACACGTTACATGTTAAGGGCAATGAAGGAGGTGTTACATATTTCTCTAACGTCCTAGTGGATGCTGGGAACTCCGTAAGGACCATGGGGAATAGCGGGCTCCGAAGGAGGCTGGGCACTCTAGAAAGATCTTAGACTACCTGGTGTGCACTGGCTCCTCCCACTATGACCCTCCTCCAAGCCTCAGTTAGATTTCGTGCCCGGCCGAGGTTGGATGCACACTAGGGGCTCTCCTGAGCTCTTAGAAAGTTATAGTCTTAGAATTTGTTCTTTTCAGTGAGACCTGCTGGCAACAGGCTCACTGCAGCGAGGGACTAAGGGGAGAAGAAGCGAACTCGCCTGCTTGCAGCCGGATTGGGCTTCTTAGGCTACTGGACACCATTAGCTCCAGAGGGATCGACCGCAGGCCCAGCCTTGATGTTCGGTCCCGGAGCCGCGCCGCCGTCCCCCTTACAGAGCCAGAAGCAAGAAGATGGCCCGGAAAATCGGCGGCATGAAGACTCAGTCTTCACCAAGGTAGCGCACAGCACTGCAGCTGTGCGCCATTGCTCCTCATACACACTTCACACTCCGGTCACTGAGGGTGCAGAGCGCTGGGGGGGGGGCGCTCTGAGGCAGCAATAAAAACACCTTGGCTGGCAAAAATACCTCAATATATAGCCCCAGGGGCTATATATGAGGTAAATACCCCTGCCAGAAGTCCATAAAAAGCGGGAGAATAGGCCGCGAAAAAGGGGCGGAGCCTATCTCCTCAGCACACTGGCGCCATTTTCCCTCACAGCTCCGTTGGAGGGAAGCTCCCTGGCTCTCCCCTGCAGTCTACAAGGGTTAAAAAAAGAGAGAGGGGGCACTAAATTTAGGCGCAGTATACATTATATATATATATATATATAGATATAAAGCTATAGGGGACATAACTCAGTTAGTCCCTGCAGTATATAGCGCTCTGGTGTGTGCTGGCATACTCTCACTCTGTCCCCCCAAAGGGCTTTTGTGGGTCCTGTCCTCGTTTAGAGCATTCCCTGTGTGTCTGCGGTGTGTCGGTACGGCTGTGTCGACATGTTGAATGAGGAGGCTTATATGGTGACGGAACAGAGGCCGATATATGTGATGTCGCCCCCTGTGGGGCCGACACCAGAGTGGATAGAGAGGTAAAAGGTATTAACCGACAGTGTCAAATCCTTACATAAAAGGGTGGATGACGTAACAGCTGTGGGACAGCCGGCTTCGCAGCCCGCGCCTGCCCAGGCGTCTCAAAGGCCATCAGGGGCTCAAAAACGCCCGCTCTCTCAGATGGCAGACACAGATGTCGACACGGAGTCTGACTCCAGTGTCGACAAGGTGGAGACATATACACAATCCAATCCGTGACTTGATCCCGGCAATAAAAAATGTGTTATACATTTCTGACTTTAACCTCTATAAATGGGTTTTAGGTTTGGGGAGAAAAAACAGGCAGTGTTTTGTTCCCCCATCAGATGAATAAATGAAGTGTGTGAAAACCGTGGGTTCCCCCGTTAAGAAACTGGTAATTTATAAAAAGTTACTGATGGCGTACCCTTTCCCGCCAGGAGGATAAGTTACGCTGGGAGATATCCCCTAGGGTGGATAAGGCGCTCACACGTTTGTCAAAAAAGGTGGCACTGCCGTCTTAGGATACGGCCACTTTAATAGGTACCTGTTGATAAAAAACAGGAGGCTATCCTGAAGTCTGTATTTACACACTCAGGTACTAGACTGAGACCTGCAGATAGTGCTGCTGCAGCGTGGTTGGTCAGGGATAATAGTTGGCAAACATAAAAACATATTAAAGACGTTGTCTTATATATGGGGGATGCACAGAGGGATATTTTGCCGGCTGGCATCCAAAATAAATGTAATGTCCATTCTGTCAGGAGGGTATTAGAGACCTGTCACTGGACAGGTGATGCTGACTTAAAAAGCGCATAGAGAGCCTTATAAGGGTGAGGAATTATTTGGGGATGGTCTCTGGGACCTCGTATCCACAGCAACTGCTGGGAAGAAATAATTTTACCTCGGGTTTCCTCACAGAAAAAGGTACAGTCCTTTCGGCTTCAGAAAAGCAAGCGGGTCAAATGGCGCTTCCTTTCTGTACAGAGACAAGGGTAGAGGGAAAAAGCTGCACCAGTCAGCCTGTTCCCAGAATCAAGATTCTTCCCCCGCCTCCTGTGAGTACACACCATGACGCGGGTGCTCCACAGGTGTAGCCAGGTACGGTGGGGGGCCGCCTCAAAAATTTCAGCAATTAGTGGGCTCGCTCACAGGTGGATCCCTGTTTCTTCCAAGTAGTATTTCAGGGATACAAGCTGGATTTAGAGATGTCTCCCCCCAGCCGTTTCCTAAAATATGCCTTGCTGACAACTCCCTCAGGCAGGGAGGCTGTGCTAGAGGCAATTAATAAGCGGTATTCCCAGCAGGTAATACTCAAGGTGCCCCTACTTCAACAAGGACGGGGTTACTATTCCACACGGGTTGGAGTACCGAAACCGCATGGTTCGGTGTGACCCATTTTATATTAAAATCCTTGAACATAAAAAAATTCAAGTTCAAGATGGAATCGCTCAGGGCGGTTATTGCAAGCCTGGACGAGGGGGATTACATGGTATCCCGGGACATCAAGGATGCTTACCTGCATGTCCCCATTTACCATCCTCGCCAGGAGTACCTCAGATTTGTGGTACAGGATTACCATTACCAAGTCCAGACACTGCCGTTTGGACTGTACATGGCACCGAGGGTGTTTTATCAAGGTAATGGCCGAAATGATGATACTCCTTCAAAAAAAAGGGAGTTGTAATTATCCCGTATTTGGACAATCTCGTTATAAGGGCGAGGTCCAAGGAGCAGTTGGTAGTCGGGGTAGCACTATTTTGGAAAGTGCTACAACAGCATAGGTGGATTCTAAACAGTCCAAAGTCACAGCTGGTTCCTATGACACGTCTACTGTTCCTGGGGATGGTTCTGGACATAAACCAGAAATAGTGTTTCTCCCGGAGGAGAAAGCCAAGGAGTTGTCATCTCTAGTCAGAGACCTCCTGAAACCAAAATAGGTAGCGGTGCATCATTGCACGCGAGTCCTGGGAAAAATGGTAGCTTCTTACGAAGCAATCCCATTAGGCAGGTTCCATACAAGAACTTTTCAGAGGGACCTGTTGGACAAGTGGTCCGGATCGCATCTTCCGATGCATAGGCTGATAACCCTGTCTTCAAGGACCAGGGTATCTCTACTGTGGTGGCTGCAGAGTGCCCATCTTCAAGAGGGCCGCAGGTTCGGCATACAGGACTAGGTCCTAGTGACCATGGATTCCAGCCTTTGAGGCTGGGGGGCAGTCACATAGGGAAGAAACTTCCAGGGACTTTGGTCAAGTCAGGTTATTTCCCTACACATAAATATTCTGGATCTGAGGGCCATTTAAAATGCCCTGAGGCCAGCAAGGCCTCTGCTTCAAAACCAGCCGGTACTGATCCAATCAGACAACATCACGGCAGTCGCCCATGTAATCAACAGGGCGGCACAAAAAGCAGGATGGCGATGGCAGAAGCCACAAGGATTCTCCGATAGGCGGAAAATCATGTGTTAGCACTGTCAGCAGTGTTCATTCCCGGAGTGGACAACTGGGAAGCAGATCTTCTCCACAGACACGACCTCCACCCGGGAGAATGGGGACTTCCTCCAGAAGTCTTCCAATAGGATTGTACACCATTGGGAAAGGCCACAGGTGGACATGATGGCGTCCCGCCTTAACAAAAAGCTATAAAAGATATTGCTCCAGGTCAAGGGACCCTCAGGCGATAGCTATGGACGCTCTGGTAACACCGTGGGTGTACCAGTCGGTTTAGGTGTTCTCCCCTCTGCCTCTCATACCAAAGGTACTGAGAATAATAAGAAGGCGAGGAGTAAGAACGATACTCGTGGATGGCCAAGAAGAGCTTGGTACCCAGAACTTCAAGAATTTATATCAGAGGACCCATGGCCTCTGCCACTCAGTCGGGACCTGCGGCAGCAGGGGCCCTGTCTGTTCCAAGACTTACCGCGGCTGCGTTTGACGGCATGGCGGTTGAACGCCGGATCCTGAAGGAAAAGGGCATTCCGGAGGAAGTAATTCCTACGCTTACTAAAGCCAGGAAAGAGGTTACAGCAACTCATTATCACCGCATATGGCGAAAATATGTTGCATGGTGTGAGGCCGAAAGGGCCCCAACAGAGGAATTTCAACTAGGTCGATTTCTGCATTTCCTGCAAGCAGGAGTGACTATGGGCCTTAAATTGGGTTCCATTAAGGTACAGATCTCGGCTCTGTCGATTTTCTTTCAAAAAAGAACTCGCTTCAGTACCTGAAGTTCAGACATTTATAAAAGGAGTGCTGCATAGTCAGCCCCCGTTTGTGCCTCCTGTGGCACCTTGGGATCTCAACGTGGTGTTGAGTTTTCTTAAAATCACATTGGTTTGAACCACTAAAAACCGTGGATCTGAAATATCTCACATGGAAGGTGGTTATGTTATTGGCCTTGGCTTCTGCCAGGCGAGTATCAGAATTGGCGGCTTTGTCTTGTAAAAGCCCTTATTTGATGTTCCATATGGATAGGGCAGAATTGAGGACTCGTCCCCAGTTTCTCCCTAAGGTGGTGTCAGCGTTTCACCTGAACCAGCCTATTTGGTGCCTGCGGCTACTAAGGATTTGGAGGACTCCAAGTTGCTAGACGTTGTCAGGGCCCTGAAAATATATGTTTCCAGGACGGCTGGAGTCAGAAAATCTGACTCGCTGTTTATCCTATATGCACCCAACGAGCTGGGTGCTCCTGCTTCTAAGCAGACTATTGCTCGTTGGATTTGTAGTACAATTCAGCTTGCACATACTGTGGCAGGCCTGCCACAGCCAAAATCTGTCAATGCCCATTCCACAAGGAAGGTGGGCTTATCTTGGGCGGCTGCCCGAGGGGTCTCGGCTTTACAACTTTGCCGAGCAGCTACTTGGTCAGGGGCAAACACGTTTGCAAAATTCTACAAATTTGATACCCTGGCTGAGGAGGACCTGGAGTTCTCTCATTCGGTGCTGCAGAGTCATCCGCACTCTCCCGCCCGTTTGGGAGCTTTGGTATAATCCCCATGGTCCTTACGGAGTTCCCAGCATCCACTAGGACGTTAGAGAAAATAAGAATTTACTCACCGGTAATTCTATTTCTCGTAGTCCGTAGTGGATGCTGGGCGCCCATCCCAAGTGCGGTTTATCTGCAGTACTTGTACATAGTTATTGTTAACTAAATCGGGTTATTGTTGAGCCATCTGTTGAGAGGCTCTATTGTTTCATACTGTTAACTGTGTTTCATATCACGAGTTGTACGGTGTGATTGGTGTGGCTGGTATGAGTCTTACCCGGGATTCAAAATCCTTCCTTATTGTGTACGCTCGTCCGGGCACAGTACCTAACTGAGGCTTGGAGGAGGGTCATAGTGGGAGGAGCCAGTGCACACCAGGTAGTCTAAGATCTTTCTAGAGTGCCCAGCCTCCTTCAGAGCCCGCTATTCCCCATGGTCCTTACGGAGTTCCCAGCATCCACTACGGACTACGAGAAATAGAATTACCGGTGAGTAAATTCTTATTTTCTGATACTACAAGTACCACAAAAAAGGGTATTATGTGGGTGTGAAAAAACTACATGTAGTTTCTCTGACGTCCTAGTGGATGCTGGGAACTCCGTAAGGACCATGGGGAATAGCGGCTCCGCAGGAGACTGGGCACATCTAAAGAAAGCTTTAGGACTAGCTGGTGTGCACTGGCTCCTCCCACTATGACCCTCCTCCAAGCCTCAGTTAGATTTCTGTGCCCGACGAGAAGGGTGCACACTAGGGGCTCTCCTGAGCTCTTTGTGAAAGTTTTAGTTTAGGTTTATTATTTTCAGTGAGACCTGCTGGCAACAGGCTCACTGCATCGTGGGACTAAGGGGAGAAGAAACGGACTCACCTGCGTGCAGAGTGGATCGGGTTTCTTAGGCTACTGGACATTAGCTCCAGAGGGACGATCACAGGTTCAGCCTGGATGGGTCCCGGAGCCGCGCCGCCGGCCCCCTTACAGAGCCAGAAGAGCGAAGAGGTCCGGTGAAATCGGCGGCAGAAGACGATCCTGTCTTCAGATAAGGTAGCGCACAGCACCGCAGCTGTGCGCCATTGCTCTCAGCACACTTCACACTCCGGTCACTGAGGGTGCAGGGCGCTGGGGGGGCAGCGCCCTGAGACGCAATAAATCGATAAAACCTTATATGGCTAAAATAAATGCATCACATATAACTCCTGGGCTATATGGATGCATTTAACCCCTGCCAAAACATATAGAAAAACGGATAAGGACGCCGAGAAAGGGGCGGAGCCTATCTCCTCAGCACACTGGCGCCATTTTCCCTCACAGCTCAGTTGGAGGGAAGCTCCCTGGCTCTCCCCTGCAGTCACTACACTACAGAAAGGGGTTAAAAAAGAGAGGGGGGCACATATTAGGCGCAGTATAAACAATACAGCAACTATAAAGGGAAAAACACTTATATAAGGTTATCCCTGTATATGTATAGCGCTCTGGTGTGTGCTGGCAAACTCTCCCTCTGTCTCCCCAAAGGGCTAGTGGGTCCTGTCCTCTATCGGAGCATTCCCTGTGTGTGTGCTGTGTGTCGGTACTTTTGTGTCGACATGTATGAGGAGAAAAATGATGTGGAGACGGAGTAGAGTGTCTGTAATAGTGTTGTCACCCCCTAGGGGGTCGACACCTGAGTGGATGTACTGTTGAAATTGCGTGACAGTGTCAGCTTTGTATAAAAGACAGTGGTTGACATGAGACAGCCGGCTACTCAGCTTGTGCATGTCCAGATGTCTCATACAGGGGCTCTAAAGCGCCCGTTACCTCAGATACAGACGCCGACACGGATACTGGCTCCTGTGTCGACGTGAAGAGACAACCGTGATTTCCAATAGGGCCACACATTGCATGATTGAGGCAATGGAAAATGTTTACACTTTTCTGATAATATGAATACCACCAAAAAAGGGGTATTATGTTTGGTGAGGAAAAACTTCCTATAGTTTTCCTGAATCTGAAAAATAAAATGAGGTGTGTGATGATGCGTGGGTTTTCCTCCGATAACAATTGATAATTCTAAAAAGTTATTGGCAGTATACCTTTTCCCGCCAGTGGTTAGGGTGCGTTGGGAAACACCCCCTACAGGGGATAAGGCGCTCACACGATTGTAAGAACAAGGGCTCTACCCTCTCTTGAGATGGCCGCCCTTAAGGATCCTGCTGATAAAAAGCAGGAGGGTATCCTAAAATGTATTTACACACATACTGGTGTTATACTGCGACCAGCAATCGCCTCAGCCTGGATGTGCAGTGCTGGGTGGCGTGGTCGGATTCCCTGACTGGAAATATTGATATCCTAGATAAGGACAGTATATTATTGCCTATAGAGCAATTAAAAGATGCTTTTCTATATATGCATGATGCACAGCGGAATATTTGCCGACTGGCATCAAGTATAAGTGCTTTGTATCTACCAGTAAAGTGGTCAGGGATTCCAATCGGCATTTGGAATTGCCTTAAAAAAGGGGATGTACCCTAGGTCGCCTCTCAAAATAAGACGCCGTATTATCAGGCGCAGTCCTGGTTGGCAAGCGGACAAAAGGGTTCCTCTTTTCTGTTCGTGACAGAGGGAGAGGAAAATGGCTGCAGAGATCAGCCAGTTCCCAGGAACAGAAACCCTTTTCCGCCGCTGCCAAACCCTCAGTATGATGCTAGGGCTTTACAAGTTCAGGCACGGTGGGGGCCCGTTCTCAGTGAATTTCAGTGCGCAGTGGGCTCACTCGCAAGTAGACCCCTGGATCCTTCAGGTAATATTTCAGGGGTACAAATTGGAATTCGAGACGTATTCCCCTCGCCGTTTCCAAAAAGTCTGTTTTACCGACGTCTCCCGCTGTCAGGGAGGCAGTTTTGGAAGCCATTCACAAGCTGTATTCCCAGCAGGTGATAATTAAGGTACCCCTCCTGCAACAGGGAACGGGGTATTATTCCACACTATTGTGGTACCGAAGCCAGACGGCTCGGTGAGACCGATTTTAAAATCTAAAATCTTTGAACACTTACATACAGAGGTTCAAATTCAAAATTGAGTCACTCAGAGCAGTGATTGCAAACCTGGAAGAAGGGGACTACATGATGTCTCGGGACATCAAGGATGCTTACCTTCATGTCAAAATTTACCCTTCTCACCAAAGGTATCTCAGGTTATGGTACAGAACTGTCACTATCAGTTCAGACGCTGCCGTAGGGATGGTCCACGGCACCCCGGGTCTTTACTGAAGTAATGACCGAAATGATGATATTCCTTCGAAGGAAGGGAATTTTAGTTATCCTTTACTTGGACGATTCCCTGATAAGGATAAGATCCAGAGAACAGTTGGAGGTCGGTGTAGCACTATCTCAGGTAGTGTTGCGGCAGCACGAGTGGATTCTCAATATTCCAAAATCGCAGCTGGTTCCGACGACTTGTCTTCTGTTCCTAGGGATGATCCTGGACACAGTCCAGAAAGAAGGTGTTTCTCCCGGAGGAGAAAGCCAGGGAGTTATCCGAGCTAGTCAAGAACCTCCTAAAACCGAACCAAGTTTCAGTGCATCAATGCACAAGGGTTCTGGGTAAAAATGGTGGCTTCCTACGAAGCAATCCCATTCGGCAGATTCCACACAAGAACTTTCCAGTGGAACCTACTGGACAAATGGTCCGGGTCGCATCTTCAGATGCATCAGCGGATAACCCTGTCACCAAGGACAAGGGTGTCCCTCCTGTGGTGGTTGCAGAGTGCTCATCTTCTAGAGGGCCGCAGATTCGGCATTCAGGACTGGGTCCTGGTGACCACGGATGCCAGCCTGCGAGGCTGGGGAGCAGTCACACAGGGAAAAAATATCCAGGGCTTATGGTCAAGCCTGGAGACAAAAATATCCTGGAACTAAGGGCCATTTACAATGCCCTAAGTCAAGCAAAACCTCTGCTTCAGGGTCAACCGGTATTGATCCAGTCGGACAACATCACGGCTGTCGCCCACGTAAAGACAGGGCGGCACAAGAAGCAGGAGGGCAATGGCAGAAGCTGCAAGGATTCTCTGCTGGGCGGAAAATCATGTGATAGCACTGTCAGCAGTGTTCATTCCGGGAGTGGACAACTGGGAAGCAGACTTCCTCAGCAGACACGACCTCCACCCGGGGGAGTGGGGACTTCACCCAGAAGTCTTCCAACTGATTGTAAACCGTTGGGAAAAACCAAAGGTGGACATGATGACGTCCCGTCTTAACAAGAAACTGGACAGATATTGCGCAAGGTCAAGGGACCCTCAGGCAATAGCGGTGGACGCTCTGGTGACACCGTGGGTGTACCAGTCAGTGTATGTGTTCCCTCCTCTGCCTCTCATACCAAAAGTACTGAGAATCATAAGAAGGAGAGGAGTAAGAACGATACTCGTGGTTCCGGATTGGCCAAGAAGGACTTGGTACCCGGAACTTCAAGAGATGCTCACGGAAGACCCGTGGCCTCTACCTCTAAGAAAGGACCTGCTCCAGCAGGGGCCGTGTCTGTTCCAAGACTTACCGCGGCTGCGTTTGACGGCATGGCGGTTGAACGCCGGATCCTGAAGGAAAAAGGCATTCCAGATGAAGTCATCCCTACCCTGGTCAAAGCCAGGAAGGATGTAAGCGCAAAACATTATCACCGCATTTGGCGAAAATATGTTGCGTGATGTGAGGCCAAGAAGGCCCCTACAGAGGAATTTCAACTAGGTCGTTTCCTCCATTTCCTGCAGACAGGACTGTCTATGGGCCTAAAATTAGGGTCCATTAAGGTTCAAATTTCGGCCCTGTCTATTTTCTTCCAGAAAGAACTGGCTTCAGTACCTGAAGTTCAGACATTTGTAAAAGGGGTACTGCATATACAACCTCCTTTTGTGCCTCCAGTGGCACCTTGGGATCTCAATGTTGTTTTGAGGTTCCTTAAGTCACATTGGTTGAACCACTCACCACTGTGGACTTAAAATATCATCTCACATGGAAGGTGACGATGCTGTTAGCCCTGGCTTCAACCAGGCGTGTGTCAGAATTGGCGGCTTTTATCATATAAAAGCCCTTACTTAATTTTTCATTCTGACAGGGCAGAATTGAGGACTCGTCCTCAATTTCTCCCTAAGGTGGTTTTCTGCTTTTCACATGAACCAACCTGTTGTGGTGCCTGCGGCTACTAGGGACTTGGAGGACTCCAAGTTACTTGACGTTGTCAGGGCCCTGAAAATATATGTTTCCAGGACGGCTGGAGTCAGAAAATCTGACTCGCTGTTTATCCTGTATGCACCCAACAAGCTGGGTGCTCCTGCTTCTAAGCAGACTATTGCTCGTTGGATTTGTAGTACAATTCAGCTTGCACATTCTGTGGCAGGCCTGCCACAGCCAAAATCTGTAAAAGCCCATTCCACAAGGAAAGTGGGCTTATCTTGGGCGGCTGACCGAGGGGTCTCGGCTTTACAACTTTGCCGAGCAGCTATTTGGTCAGGGGCAAACACGTTTGCTAAATTCTACAAATTTGATACCCTGGCTGAGGAGGACCTGGAGTTCTCTCATTCGGTGCTGCAGAGTCATCCGCACTCTCCCGCCCGTTTGGGAGCTTTGGTATAATCCCCATGGTCCTTACGGAGTTCCCAGCATCCACTAGGACGTCAGAGAAAATAAGATTTTACTTACCGATAAATCTATTTCTCGTAGTCCGTAGTGGATGCTGGGCGCCCATCCCAAGTGCGGATTGTCTGCAATACTTGTACATAGTTATTGTTAACTAAATCGGGTTATTGTTGTTGTGAGCCATCTTTTCAGAGGCTCCTTCATTGTTATCATACTGTTAACTGGGTTCAGATCACAAGTTGTACGGTGTGATTGGTGTGGCTGGTATGAGTCTTACCCGGGATTCAATATCCTTCCTTATTATGTACGCTCGTCCGGGCACAGTATCCTAACTGAGGCTTGGAGGAGGGTCATAGGGGGAGGAGCCAGTGCACACCAGCTAGTCCTAAAGCTTTCTTTAGATGTGCCCAGTCTCCTGCGGAGCCGCTATTCCCCATGGTCCTTACGGAGTTCCCAGCATCCACTACGGACTACGAGAAATAGATTTATCGGTAAGTAAAATCTTATTTTTTCCTGAATCCGATAAATTAAATGAAGTGTGTGATGATGCGTGGGTTTCCCCCGATAGAAAATTATTGGCGGTATACCCTTTCCCGCCAGAAGTTAGGGCGCGTTGGGAAACACCCCTTAGGGTGGATAAGGCGCTCACACGCTTATCAAAACAAGTGGCGTTACCGTCTCCAGATACGGCCGCCCTCAAGGAGCCAGCTGATAGGAGGCTGGAAAATATCCTAAAAAGTATATACACACATACTGGTG